>NW_021635802.1:0-272808 GCF_004799145.2 Neltuma alba | reverse complement strand
GTCTAACTTGAGAAAGTTAACTTTCGTGAACTTTGGTAAAAACATGCTAGTCCAAAATTTAATTGAGTTAATAGATGGTTTTGTCGATAGAGCAGAGATGTATCTGTTGACCTAGCATAGACTAAATGGTTTTGGTTTTTAAATGCAACCTTTTCAAACAGTGCAAGAGATTGCTGTGTTTTAATTGTGATTGCAAACATTTGGTTTTGACTTGAGAAAGCTTAATCAATTCTGCAAACCAGGCTAACTAAACTTATTGTAAAGCACTACTTGAGAAGTAATTAATCCAGTTTCATGAAGTACTTTAGTGAAGAATACCCTAGTCTCTTAATTGTTTCAAGGTCGATTTGATTTTATACTGCTTTAAACCATTGTTTTCCTAATTTCATTTCACAAACTCTTTTACAACAATTGTTTCACTTAACCTAATCAAATACACAATTATGATTTTTAACTCATCTAGCCTTAGTCTCTGAGGGAACGATACTTTTTATATTACTTGCGACCCGTCCACTTGCGGTTAAGTTTATCGGTGAACAAGTTTTTGGCGCCGTTGCTGGGGACTAACGGCGAGAGTGTTTGAGGTTGATTGTCCTTATTGTGTGATTGGTTACGCTTAAGTTTCAGTTAGCATTTGTAGTGGTTATAGGTAGTAGTAGTATTTTTTCGTTCATTTCTCTTGATAAGTTTGATACTTTTGTTTTGATTTGAATGTGCAGGTAACCCCTGACGCATGCAAGGAAGACTGGAAGTTATTGTGGAAGAAGTTACTGAAGAAGAATCCAGGTGGGAGAAACTGAAAACACACCGGAGATTCAACAACAACCTCAGTTACTTCCACTACCACCACCTGAATCAGAATCAGAAGAAAACATGGCGGAGGAAGATGAGAACGACGTGTACACCCTGGATGACTATTTGGATAAAGAAGGGCAGACTTTTCACTCAAGTATCCGTCTACCAGACATTCAAGCCAGGAATTTTGAAATCAAGCCCGTTATGATTCAACTACTGGGGATGATGGGTACTTTTGAAGGAAATTTTAATGATGATCCAATGAGCATTTGACCAAGTTTATAGAGGTTTGTGAGAACTTCAAACAAAATGGGGTTACTAAAGATGCACTGCGATTGAGATTGTTCCCCATGTCGTTATCTCACAAGGCGAAAACGTGGTTGAATTCTTTACCAGAACACTCCATTAAGACTTGGGATGATCTTGTATCTAAGTTCAAGGCCAGATTTATTCCAAGGGCAAACGTGCTACATTAAGGGGTGAATTGCTTTCTTTCGAGCAGCATCCGGATGAGTTATTCTACGAGGCTTGGGAAAGATTCAAGGATATGTGGAGAAATTGTCCAAATCATGAGCAAAAGAAATATGTTCTAATGGAAGCCTTCTGGAATGGGTTGAATGATCAGACAGTGACAATGCTGAATACCGCTTCAAACGAAGGAATCGGAAAGATGAAGGTAAATGAGCTATATGAACTGTATGAAGAGGTGGCATCTAGCACTATGCAACAGTATAACAAGAGAAGGCAAAGTTCTGGGAGATATAAGGAGCCTAGTTCTTTCATCAAGGGATATTGCATCGCAACTTGAAGCAATATCTAAGAGATTTGACAATCTGGAATTGCAGATTAAGAAAGGAAATGCTGCAGGAGTTCATGCACTTCAGGCTCCGGGATACACTTGTGACCATTGTAATGAGGAACATCATTCTGATCAATGCCCATACACCTTGGAGACAGTCAATTATATGAATAATGCACATGAAGACCACAAGGAAGCCCTTACTCTCTCAAACTTACAATCCAAATTTGAGAAATCATCCAAATTTCTCTTGGCGAAATGGGCCAAGTTTGAATCCACCACAAATATTACCATCTGGTGCTAAACAAATGGGCCTCCTGGTTTTCATGGTCAACCACAGCAACATCAATTGCAACAGCAGCATCCTCAAAAGGAAGAATCCAAAATTGAGAAGATGTTTGCTCAACTATTAGCAAATCAAGAATCTGCAAGGGCTGAGAATAAGGCAACATTTTCTCTCCATGAAACTGCCATCAAGAATCTCGAGGTTCAAATGGGTCAACTGGCTTCACAAATGAATGTACTCACAAGAAGCAGCTTACCAAGTGATACCATTCCCAATCCAAAAAGGGATGGTAATGAAGAGTGCAAAGCTATCAGTTTGAGAAGTGGAAAGCAATTACCTGACATTCAGAGGCCTAGTAAGACCAGCAAGGACATCACTAACAGTATGGTGACTGACCTTGATACAAATGAGCTTTCAGAAGAAGGTGGTGTAGTAGAAGAGGAAGAAACCAAGAAAAGGAAACAAACAGAAGAAAATCTCAATGATGTGGTTCGAGGAAAGAATGTAGAGGGTGAAATGGTTGATGATAAAAGAGAAGACACACTCCCCCTCCTGCTACACAGATGCCGCCACTTCCCTTTCCTCAAAGGTTCAGGAAGAAAGATGAAGATGTCCAATTCAAGAAATTTGTGGACATGTTTAAGCAATTACACATCAACATCCCGTTTGCTGAAGCATTAGAGCAGATGCCTAAGTATGCTAAGTTTCTTAAGGATGTTCTCTCCAAGAAGAAGAGATTTGGTGAATTTGAAACAGTAGCCCTGACTGAAGATTGTAGTGCCATCTTGCAGCGAAAACTCCCACCCAAATTGAGAGATCCAGGCAGTTTTTATATTCCATGCAACATAGGCAAACACTTCAATGGAAAAGCCCTATGCGATTTGGGAGCAAGTGTTAACTTGATGCCTCTAGCTGTATTTAATCGATTAAATTTGGGTGAAGCAAGGCCAACAACTGTTACATTGCTCTTTGCTGACAGAAGTATCTCATATCCAAAAGGGATTGTAGAAGATGTCTTGGTGAAGGTAGATAAATTCATATTCCCAGCTGATTTCATTGTGTTAGACTGTGAGGTAGATTGGAATATCCCCATTATTTTGGGACGGCCATTCTTAGCTACTGCAAGAACCCTATTGACGTAGAAAAGGGTGAGATCACCATGCGAGTAAATGATGAGAAGGTGATATTCAACATGAATCAAGCCTTGAAGTTTCCAGATGATTCTGCTCACTGTAATTGTATCGATGTGATTGACACTACAGTGCAAGAGGAGTGATTAACTCTTTGACCAAAGACCCATTAGAAGCATTGTTGATTGGAGAAACAAGTAGTATTGATGGCAAGGTTGAAGCTTATGCAGAAATGATGAGTATTGAAGCATTCCGTATCGAAAAGCTAAGACTTTTGAGCCTCTGATGTGACTAGTGCTTTAAGCTCTCCTCTAAAGCCTTCTGTGGATGAACCGCCAGTGTTGGAGTTTGAAGACTTTACCATCACATCTCAAGTATGCCTACTTGGGTAATTCTACTACTTTACCTGTGATCGTTCTTCTAAGTTGTCCACGTTGCAAGAAGAGAAACTGTTAAGGGTCTTGAGACACCACAAGAAAGCTATTGGGTGGTCTATAGCTGACATCAAAGGGATCAGCCCTTCTATTTGTATGCACAAGATTTATTAGAGGATGGTCACAAACCTTCCATTGAGCATCAAAGGAGATTAAACCCGGTTATGAAAGAGGTAGTTAAGAAAGAGATCCTTAAATGGCTTTCTGCTGGCATAGTCTACCCTATTTCTGTAGTTCATAGGGTGAGCCCAGTTCAATGCGTCCCTAAAAAAGGGTGGTATAAACTGTAGTGGCTAACACCCGAAATGAGCTAGTTCCAACTCGTACTAGACTGGGTGGAGAATTTGCATGGACTATCGAAAGTTAAATGTAGCAACCAGAAAAGACCATTTCCCGCTGCCATTTATTGATCAGATGTTAGATAAACTTGCTGGGCAAGAATTCTTTTGTTTCTTGGATGGGCATTCAGGATACAACCAATTGTAATAGCCCCAGAAGATCAAGAGAAAACAACCTTTACTTGTCCATATGGCACGTTTGCTTCAAAAGAATGCCATTTGGTCTTTGCAATGCTCCAGCAACATTCCAAAGATGCATGATGGCCATCTTTGCTGACATGATTGAGAAAACAATTGAAGTGTTCATGGATGACTTCTCTATTTTGGAGATTCTTTTGATTGTTGCTTAGATATTTGGCGGCTATTCTGCAACGATGTGAAGAAACTAATTTGGTTTTGAATTGGGAAAAATGTCACTTCATGGTGCAAGAGGGCATTGTCCTTGGTCATCGAGTATCCAAACAAGGCCTAGAAGTTGACAAGGCAAAGGTATCTGTTATTGAGCAATTGCCTCCACCAACAAGTGTTAAGGGTATTAGAAGTTTCTTGGGTCACGCGGGATTCTACCGTCGTTTCATTAAAGATTTCTCTAAAATCACTAAGCCTTTGTGCAATTGTTGGGAGAAAGATAGGGAGTTTCAAGTTTGATGACCTTGTATGAACTCTTTTGAAGAATTAAAGAAGAAGCTCACCTCAGCACCAATTTTAGTGGCACCTAATTGGGAGCTACCCTTCATCATTATGGCAGATGCTAGTGATTTTGCCGTTGGAGCAGTTTCTAGGACAAAAAGTAGAAAAGGTCTTCCATCCCATCTACTATGCTAGTAAAACCTTGGATGATGCCCAACTTAACTACACTACTACAGAGAAAGAATTGCTTGCAGTGGTGTTTGCTTGTGAGAAATTCCGGTCTTATATTGTAGGCACCAAAGTGACTATCTATACAGACCACTCTGCCCTAAAGTACCTGTTTACCAAGAAAGATTCCAAAGCACGCCTGATTCGATGGGTCCTTTTGCTTCAAGAATTTGACTTGGAAATTGTTGATAGGAAAGGCACTGAGAACCAAGTGGCCGATCATCTATCTCGATTAAGTAGTGAAGCTCAACATGATCATTGTCAAGAGATCAATGCAGCTTTTCCCGATGAATGCTTGTTCTTTGTGGATAACTCAACTACTCCATGGTATGCAGATCTGGTTAATTATCTGGTTTGTGGAACTCTGCCACTAGACCTTAACTCCCATCAAAAGAGGAAATTTCTTCACGATGCAAAGATGTACTTTTGGGAAGAACCTTACTTGTTCAAAAGATGTGCCAATCAGATGATAAGAAGATGTGTTCCGGAAGTTGAGCAGCAAGATATTCTAGAGTGTTGCCACTCTTCAGCTTATGGGGGCACTTAGAGAGAGAGAGAAAACGGCTGCCAAAGTCCTTCAAAGTGGTTTTATTGGCCTTCACTATTTAAAGATGCATATGCCTTTGTGATCCGATGTATCGGTGTCAACGAGTGGGAAACATATCAAGAAGGAATGAAATGCCTCTGAATAATATTCTGGAAGTTGAACTCTTTGATGTATGGGGAATTGACTTCATGGGCCCATTTCCAAAGTCTCTCAATCAAGAGTACATTCTGGTTGCTGTGGACTATGTCTCGAAATGGGTTGAAGCTACTGCATGTGTATCCAGTGATGCTAAAACGGTGATCAAATTCTTAAAGAAAAACATCTTCACGAGATTTGGAGCACCTCGGGCTATTATTAGTGATGGCAGTTCTCACTTTTGCAATCACCAATTTCAAGCTCTGATGAAGAAATATGGTGTAAAGCACAGGGTAACTTTGGCTTATCATCCTCAGTCAAATGGCCAAGCAGAAATATCCAACCAGATCAGAGATCAAAAGCATTCTTGAGAAAGTAGTAGGTGCAACAAGAAAAGATTGGTCATTAAAACTGGATGATGCTCTTTGGGCCACAGGACAGCATATAAAACTCCGATTGGGATGTCTCCCTATCGATTGGTGTTTGGAAAAGCATGTCATTTGCCTGTAGAATTGGAACATGGAGCTTACTGGGCCATAAAAAAGCTCAACTTTGACTTTTAAGCTGCTGGTGCAAAAAGGCTCCTTCAACTGAATGAATTGGAGGAATTTCGCCTTAATGCCTATGAAAGTGCAAGGCTCTATAAGGAACAGACCAAGAAGTATCATGATCAAAAAATTATCCCCAAGGTCTTTGAAGCGGGGCAAAAGGTGTTACTTCATAATTCAAAATTGAGATTATTTCCGGGCAAACTCAAATCACGCTGGTCAAGGCCATTGGTACAAGCTACTAACCATGGTGGTGGTAGGTGGAGTGGAAAATGAAAAGGGTGAAAGATTTCATGCAAATGGCCATCGTTTGAAGCATTATTGGGGTGTGAAAGGTGGGATCGTCAAGTCTCTACGATCTACTTTGCTGAACAATCATAACAGAGCTGAAGAGTCAGGCTGAAGACTATAAACCAAGCGCTACTTGGGAGGCAACCCAAGCTCTAAACTTGCCTTTGATGTGTTTCTTTTATTTCATTTGTTTTAGTAGATTTACGTTTGATCTTTGTTTTTGTAGGCCTTTTGGTTATTCCTCAAACTTTGGAGCTTAGCAGGAGTGGTTGATTTCTAATTAGCGCAACCAGGGAAGTGCATCTAACCTTAATCTCCAGCAGTGGCCTTGACCTTGATTGGTTGAATTTGTGTTAAATTGAGGCTTGTGGGTTTTTCTTTATGTGGTTGTTTTGTTGTGTTTGTTTTTATGCTTGTGCTTATGTTTAGTCTTGTTTTATTGTGTGTAGGGTGTTTGATTGTGGTAGGTCTAGTCTGTGTTTATTAATTTTCCATGTAGGCCTTCTGTGTGAGGTGCCGCGGCGCATTTTGAGGAGCCGCGGCGCCTCGTCTGTTTCAGAATACTCTTTTGTAATAGGCACCGCGGCCCCCTGTCTGTTTCAGAATACTCTTTGTAATAGGCGCCGCGGCCCCTGCGTTAATCTGCCGCGGCGCCTCGTCCTTGGTTTTAGGTCCGTCTTGGTAAAATCCGCCACGGCGTTTAGACATATAGGCCGCGGCACGAATGCTTTAACTAGCGTCTGCAATTCTGTAAAAGGCACCGCAACGCCTTGGTGAATCCACCGCGGCGTCTTCTCGCATCTTCTTCTTTATGTTTCCCATTTTAACCTTACTTATTTGTCTCAATTCCCACTTTGCCCTTGTGTATCTGACCAGTTTTGAGGGTAGATTCATTGTTTTAATTTTAAAACCCTAACCCTTTGGTCTTTTCACTCTCCATACCAATTTCAAAACCCCCCCATTCCCGTCAAAATACTTCGGTCCATTCCACTTTGTCTCTTCAGTTTCTCCCTCCCCGTCGCCGCCGGTCCGCTCTCGTTCTCCCCGTCGCCGCCGGTCGTCCCTTCTCCCACCACCAGTCACCTCTAGTTCTCCCACCGTCGGCGCCAAGTTTGTGCTTATGCTTCTGTGCCTTCCGTCCCCTGTCCGTCCACTTCCGCCCATTGTTCGTCCGTTCTCTTGCGGTTTGTGTTCTTTCTCTCTCTTTTATTTGTTTTATTTTAGTTTAGTTTTGCTGGAGATGGGTAATGCTAGGGTTGTGCATTGTGGTTAGATGATTTTTAAACTCTAGATGGGGGCATTTTGATTCTCTGAGGTTACATTGTGGTTAGGTGATAATTCCTTATTGCCCAACTATCTGTGAACATGTACTAATGAAAATGTGATACTTGTGAAATTGAGTGATCATAGCTTGGACCTAAATTGAGAAAATGAGGTGCTTGTCTAAATTTTCAAAAAACACCGGTTCATTACCCAAATTATGTTGTTCTTTTTCACTTGTATCTGATTTGGAAATGTTATTCTGATTTAGTGAAATTAGTTTAAATTGGCAGCTACTGATGGTTGTCTGATTTTGAAATTATTAGATAAAAGAGAACCTTTGTGAACTTAGTTTGAATTGGGGGTATTTTATAACTCAGGTTTAGAAAGGGATTAAGTAATGGTGAGATTGTGTTCTGGCTCTTTGATTTAAGTTTGGGGGAAAGTTTTTCTTTGCTTTTAGGTTAGTTTTCTTCTTTTTTCTTTGTCGGTTGTTTCGTGATTGGTTGTGTTATTTGCTTAGTTTGTGTGTGGTGTGCTTTGCTTTCTCTTTACAGGTAACAATCCAATGGCCCCCAGGAAGAAAGCCCGTGCTACCTCCCCTGATCCTCCAATTAAAGAGCTTATTGAAAGAAGAGGTTTGCATCAAGAAAGAGAATTTCCGTGCACAAACAAATTCGGGTTTTATAAAAAAGCAAGGAAGCTCAACTTCTTAAATCTGATTGGTCCCAAAGGCGAAGGGAATGAGAAGCTGGTCAGGAAATTCTACATTAGGGTGGCAACAAACTTGAGTAATGAGATGTTTATACGGTACCAGCATGTCCTCATTACTCCGGTGCGCATCAGAGATCACTATGAGCTTCCCGAAGTTGAAAAGTGCCAATATCAGTGGTATCTCAACAATCAAAAGATCATAACAGACTCAATGAAAGAATGCTTGATTGTTACATGTCCCCCAAAAACACTGGGGGAAGGGATAATGGCTCTCCAACAAGTACAAAGCCACACTGATGAAGATATGCATCAAAAAAAGATTAAAGTTGGCCCTTTCTCTGTTTCTAATATGGTGAATGAATCTGACTTGCGGTTGATTCAATATGTTTTTGAACAATCATGGTTAGATTCATATATCCCAACTATATTATATTAATTACTACTTTCAATTCTAAATATAAAACCTAGTTTGTAGTGCAGTTGATTCGATATATTTTTTTTGTACAACGAACTATGTCTCATATTTAGAACCAAAAGTAGTACAAATTAGTATTTATATGTGTTTATTTGTGTTTTATAAAAGCTTAAATCATCCATCTTATATTGTCTTTATCGAGACATTTTTTCTTCACGTGTTTAATTTGAAACAATCTCAATTCACTACAAAAAAAATATGTTAATTCTAGCGGTTAGAGTGTTACATTTCTAGCGGTTTTAACCGCAACAAATAACATTTGTAGCGGTTAAGGAAACCGCTAGAAAAACAGGTGCAAGAAAAAATTTCTAGCGGTTATCGCAACCGCTACACATCATGGTCAAAACGATAGAAAATTTCTAGCGGTTCCGAACCGCTAGAAAATCTGAAGGAGACACATTACTAGCGGTTTTATAAACCGCTAGAAACCTGTAAATAATTTCAGTAGCGCGCGAAAATTACTAGCGGTTATAGAACCGCTAGAAATTTTTGTGAAATTAAATTTTCCCGCCAATTGAATTTTAAGAATGGCGGGGAAACTTTTCTAGCGTTTGTTAACCGCTAGAAATTTTGGCGCAAAATTTAAATTTGACGAAATATTTCTAGCGGTTCGGAACCGCTAGAAATGTTTACCGTGCCAGGAAAAAAAATTTATGGTTTTTCATATTATAATTTTAAAAACCATTAAATAAATTATTTTGAAGAATTTTTGTTAATTTGTATAATTAGTTATATGTTACATTTTATATATTCAAATTTTGTAATAAAAAATATGTAATTAAATTATGAATGTGTCAAAAGAAGTGAATTTAATCTAATAAGATAATTTAATTGAATATTTAATAAGATAGTTGAATTGAAGATGATATATTTTGGAATATTGAACCTATAGTATTAGGTTGATGAGTATTTGAATCAGTTGAGGAGGGCATGACAAATGTGGAGAAGAAAAATCTGAAAGGAAAGGAGAAATAAATATGTTAGTAAATTTTAAATAAAAACAAATAAAAGATACAATGAATTATAAAATAAAATTACTTACCATAGAGTAAAGAGAAAAAAACCACAATATGAGATAGTAAGAAAAAAAGAGAGAATTATGAAGAAGAATAGGAGAGGAAGGAAAAGAGATGGAGTAAATGAATGTAGAGAAGATATGGTATTTATAGAGATCAGCGACACATTTGTAGCGGTGTTTTTGTAGCGTTTTATAACATTTTGTAGCTGTTATTCATTTTCTAGCGTATATATAAGCGCTAGTAATTAGTAGCGGTTATATATGTAGCGGTTATTAACCGCTAGAAATTTAGTATTTTTTATTTTTAAAATCTGAACGAATTTTAATTTACAGGTATGTATTTTGTAGCGGTTCATAACCGCTACAAATTTTTTCGCGAAATTGTAATTTGTAGCGGTTAATAACCGCTACAAATTACAATTTCGCGAAAAAATTTGTAGCGGTTATGAACCGCTACAAATTAAAATTTTTTATTTTTAAAAAAATTTTACGAATTTTAATTTATACATATGTATTTATGGACGAAAAATTTGTTAAATAATTTATTTTGGATGCTGCTACTCTCCATCATCATCCGGCCTGAAAGGACATATTTTAAAAAAATTTGTTAAATTTATGTTGTATTTGGAAAAATTAGTAATTAGTAGTTAATTATTTAAATAATTTAAGAAAAGACGTGTACCTGATAAGTGGCAAATTATCATCTCCTTGAGGAAAGAAGTCTTCAAAATTCGAGGGTTGGAAGGGTTCACTGTCGTAAATAATGTCACCATCACCCATATCATAAAGATCCCGTGGCTTGAGGTGAACGACCATATTCCAGTCTTTATGTTTCTCGTCCTCGACATAGTAAATTTGGTGTGCCTCAGAAGCAAGGATATATGGCTCATCATCTTCAGATGCCCCCGTATGAATAAGTCTAGAGAAATTGACTGAGGTGATGCCCAAATGGTCAGTAGCGAGTCCCCGTGAAGTTGTCGTATTTGCCCAGGAGCATTTGAACAGTGTCACGGTGAAAAGCTGGTAAGTCAACTCAATAATGTCAATTAGCTTTCCATAGTAAGTGACGCCTCCAAAGCGCATATCGCCATCACTACTGCTAGCATAACATCTCGTTCCGAATGTCCCGCAAACTCCAGAGTTTTGTGTGAGCAATCCCTGATCACGTCCAACCGTACAGAACTTGAAGCCGTTGACATTGTACGCGGTAAACCTTCGTGCATGGTCTAACGGACCGAGAGAAAGAGCTCTGAATTCATCTGTGTATGGGCTGTTGTCATTACGTATTCGACGTGTAAACCAACTGGGAAACTCTTTGTGGACTCTTTTATCAATGTCAGCAGAACGCGCACGGCCCCGTAGCTGACGCCTGAGATAACTCCTAAACTCACTATAGTAAAGTGTAATTTGTTAGAAGAGTCAGTAAGAAACAAATATAAAGTGTAAAAGCTAGTGAGCTTATATGATATATATACTTACTGCATGAAGGGTTCAACTTGGCTGCAATTTATCAAAACGTGTCTGTGTGCCTGGAGTTTCTCTGTAGGAGTGAGTCTGAAGAATTCATATCCTCCAACTGGTTTCCCAACAGGAGGAAATAAAGTTGACGTGGAAGGACCGGGAGGAGAATCATCTACGCGACGCGGGCGGTTAAAAGATGTCTCCATGTCATCAAAGTACCTCGAACAGAAAGTTAGGACCTCATCTCCGGAATAACCTTCTGCTATTGACCCCTCAGGCCATGCCTTATTCCTAACATATGATTTTAATTTTCCCAAGTACCTGTAAGTTAAAATTGCATTAATAATTACGAGTAAATGAAAGAACAATGTGAAATTTAAAGAGGCGGGAATAAAGATAATCTAGTACCTCTCTATAGGGTACATCCATCGATAGTGAACTGGGCCAGCAACCTTTGCTTCTCGAACAAGGTGGACAGTCAAGTGAACCATAACAGTAAAGAATGATGGAGGAAATATCATCTCCAAGTGACAAAGTGTAAGAATAATTTTATTTTGCAGCTGATCAAGCTCTTCCGCTACCAAGACCTTCGCACACAACTTCTTGAAAAATGAACATAATTCTACCAAAACCACCGATACATCAGAAGGAAGTGTGTTTTTCAAGGCCAATGGAAGTAACTGTTGCATAAGAACATGAGAGTCATGACTTTTCAACCCAGTAACCTTTCGAGCCTGCAGATCGATACACCTTGAGATGTTGCTAGAATATCCATCTGGTACTTTTATGTTCTTCAACGTCGAGAGGAAGATATCCTTGTTCTGCTTTGTCAAGGTGAATTTAGCTGGCTGAAACTTGTCGTTTTCATCAGGCCAAGCCTCTTCACGAATTCCCCAGGCCCGTAAATCTTTTCTAGCTGCGAGATGGTCTTTGGACTTTCCAGCTTCATTGAGCAACGTATATAGCACATTATCGCACACATTTTTTTCAATGTGCATAACATCCAAACTGTGTCGTAGCAAATTAGATTCCCAATAAGGAAGAGTGAAAAATATGCTTCTCTTCCGCCATTGCATAGGTTGCGTATCAGATGTCCCACGAGATCGTCGTCCCAATCGTTCGGGATCCACACTCTTACCAAACTCGATATGAACATCTTCTAACTGCCGCAAAATATCCATACCAGACAAAGTAACAGGAGGATCTCTCTTCTCCTGTTTCCCATCGAAGCGAATCCGTTGCAATCTAAGTCTGTGCTTGGAATCAAGGAACCGTCGATGTCCTATGAAGCACCACTTGCGACTGTGTGGAAGGCGACATGGCACAGAATCAAAATTGCACTCAGGACAGGCCAACCCAGTATGCACATTCCAGCCAGACAAAGTTCCCAAACGGGAAAATCACTTATTGTCCACATCAAGGCTGCACGGAGATTGAATAGTTGCTTGTCATGTGAGTCATATGCCTCAACACCATTCGTCCATAGGTCGAGCAATTCGTGTATCAACGGTTGCAGGTATACGTCAATATCATTTCCTGGTGCTTTCTTGCCAGGAATGATCATGGAAAGCAAAAAGGAGCTCTGCTTCATGCACATCCAAGGTGGTAGATTGTATGGAATTAACACCACCGGCCAGATACTGTAACTTGTGCTCATGTTTCCGAAGGGATTAAAACCATCGGTTGCCAATGCAAGACGTACATTTCTAGGATCATTGGCAAAGTCTGGAAATTTCGCATCAAACGCTTTCCACGCCTCCGAGTCTCGTGGGTGCCTTAACCTACCATCTAGGTTTTCCTCAGTCGCGTGCCACCTCATGTGCTGAGCCATTTTTGATGACATATACATTCTTTGCAACCGTGGTTTCAAAGGAAAGTATCTAAGAAAATAATATATTAAAAATTTAAAATACCGAATATTTAATACTAAATATTGACTCAATTTAAGAAAATTGATGACATAATCAATTGTTTTAAGAATTTCAAATATAGAATATTTTTAGAGACGGAACAAGTAACACGCTGTAATAATTTGTACCTGAGAATTTTGGCCGGTTTCTTCTTTTGCTTCTTGCCCTTCCGTACCGACTTATAGCGTGACGTCTTGCATCTCGTACAAATCTCTTTGTTGGCATCATCTCCCCAGTATAGCATACAGTCGTTTGGGCATGCATCTATCTTCTTATAGTTCAAGCCAAGCTTGTTAATAATCTTTTTTGCTTCGTAAAAAGACGGAGGGAATTCAGCTTGGGGGAAAGCATCTCCCAGTAATTCCAGCAACATAGACATCGCCTTGTCAGTCATACCGCACAAGCATTTGATGTGATACAGCCTCACCAAGAATGACAACTTCGAATACTTTGTACACCCAGAATAAAGAGGCTTGTCAGCTTCGGTCATGAGGTCAAAAAATTCCCGAGCAGTTTCGTTTCTTAGAAACTCCGGTTGAGGTCCCTCTACTTCATCTTCGTTGGGATTCGAGCTTTCGTGAACACCAAAAGCATCACGCACAGCATCATTCACGGCATCGGCCTCATCCACTCGAACTCCCATCCGTGAAACTACTGGCACTGACTCAGCACCCATATCTAGCCGTTCCCCATGTAGTTGCCAAAATACGTACTCTCGCGGAAAAGGCTTAAAGATTAAATGTTCCCTAACAATATCTTTGGGATGCCACTTTTTGAAATTACATTTAGGACAGGGACACTGAATCTTACCATTTACGGCAGCATTGGCGAAAGCAAAATCCAAGAAATAGTTTAGACCAGCCAAGTATTGCGGAGTCGACCGGTGCAAGTTGATCCACGACCTATCCATGACTAATAATGCTCAAATTTCGTGAAAATATGACACAGAGCTCAAAGAGAAGTTAAAATGGAATTCAGTTGAAGTGCTTCAGCTTATAAAGGAGGCTGGAGGAACGGTCATTTTTTTGTAGCGGTTACAAACCGCTACAAATTTGTAGCGGTTTTAACGGAAATTTTCAATTTCCAGCGGTTATTAACCGCTAGAAATTCTAAATATCGGTTACAAACCGATAGAAATTTCTAGCGGTTTTAACGGGAATTTTCTCTCCATCGGTTTGAATTTTCTAGCGGTTATAAAACCGCTAGAAAATTAGGTAAAATTTGCTAATTTTCTAGCGGTTCTGGTGAAATTTCTAGCGGTTTAACGTGAATTTTCTGTCCATCGGTTTTGAATTTTCTAGCGGTTATAAAACCGCTAGAAAATTCAACTGCTAGAAAATTTGCTAACTTTCTAGCGGTTCTGGTGAACCGCTAGAAAATTGTAAACTTTTCTAGCGGTTAACCAGAACCGCTAGAAAATTAGCAAATTTTCTAGCAGTTGAATTTTCTAGCGGTTTTTGAACCGCTACAAACGCTATTATTTTTAAATATTAAATAGAAATACCGCACAATAAATTAATAACATTACGAAAATAAATATTTATTAAATTAATAAATGATTATAGAATTATTTTGATTAATTAACATGTTTAACGTGTTTAATAAATTGTAATGTTGATGTTGTAATAAATAAATAAATATTTCAATATTAATTAGTACTTGACATAAATAAAATTATAGAAATAAATCAATAAAGGAAACAAATAAATATAAAATTTAGATAAATATCTAAATAGTATATAAAACCGTAAAATCAAGATTCTAATAAAATCCCATACAATGAAAGCAAATCATGGGTGGGGGGGGCAGAAGCAGCATCATCGGATCATCCTCTGCTGAATCCTCCGGCTGACGGTGGGCAGGCCGCTCAACCTGCTGGGACTGGACTGGCGGATGGCGGGGTAGGGGCGGGACTGGTGGCATGTGTAGGTCGGGGATGTCAGGAACCGAGATGTTTGGAGCTATACTGACCACCACATGACGCAGAGCCGTAGCAGCTGCCAAGAGCTGGTCAAGCTGTGTCTGGAGCTGACGATCACGCTCCTGGAACTGACGATCACGCTCCACGATCCTGGCCTCGAACTCTTGTCTGAGCTCCTCTCGCAATTCCTCTGAAGATGAGGAACCCGGCCGCTTCGCACTCGCATGAGAGCTCCCAGCAGTATATGAAGGGCCAGCGCCACTTGAGCGGGGCAACCTAGTCGGTGTAGGTCCAAGTCCAAGCCCGCTAACTCGACCAGGGCTGTGCGGCCGGCCACGACCCGCTAAAAGTGAGGCGGTGGGATCCAAGGCAGACCCCTGAGACTCACGCAACTCGGAATCGACCTGAGTCATCCGTGCCTACCAAAATTAATATAAAGAAGTTAATTATAATATAATGATATCTACACTGTGATATTATATTAATATTTAATTTATTACTTACCGCTATCTCCTCAACCTCATCCGACGCACGCCCGTCTCGGGGTCTATACACCATCGGCCACATCTCGCCATAAGTGGGCGTGTATCCCTGCTCCTGCTGCGTCTTTTCCCTCTGTAAATGAAATCAAAGAAATAATTAGTTACAAATTAAATACATCTACATATTTAATAAATTTATTCAAGTACTCACAATCTCGTCATAAGTGATCGCAAAGCTCCTGGATCCAGCCCTATGACGTATCGTCTGATGCCTGACGCTCCTAGCATTTCTCCTAGAAAGAGCCTGAAGCAAAATGTAAAAAAATTAAATTAAATGAGTCAAGTCGGATAAAAAAAAAATAAAGAAATTATAATTAATACAATATTATCATACCATCTGGTCAGCCGTCATCCTAAAATAGACGTAAGTGGACCAGTCTTGGTCCGGGACTCCACCAGGTACATCTGCCAGTATCTCCTGGAGGGGCCTCGTCCCGTCACCTTTCTTCTCCCTCCACAGGTCGGCCCTCCTGTTCTTCCATGCCATCCCGAGCCTCTTGATCGTGTCAGCCCTCAACTCCTCCCCCAGAATAAATTTACTCTATGATTAAAATAATAAATTAACTAAATAACAAATTATAAACAAATAATTAAGCAATTTCAATAATCAAAAACAAATAATTAGTTTTTAACTAATTTAACAATATTATAAATAAAATATAAATTAATCAAAAACAAATAATAATTAAACAATTAAGTAATTTAAATGAAAAAATATTTTTACTCAACTAAATTTAAAATTATTATAAATAATAAATTAATGAAATCAATAACAAATTATTTTCATTTAACTACTTTTAAATAATTTAAATAAAAAATATATATTCATTTAACTACTTTTAAAAATATTATAAATAACAAACAAATTAAATAAATAAAAAATTATAATCAAACAATTAAATTATTTGAAAACAAAATATATAATCATTTATTTAAATTAAAAAAATTATAAATAACAATTTTATATTACCTTCATCATTTCCCAGCCTTGCTGCTTCTTGTCTGAGGTGATCTTCTTCCAGTCCTGCACGTAGATGGGGAACAGCGTCCACTGCTGACCAAGGAGGCGCACGTACTTGTTGTACAACTGGCCACCTTTCTTCGTCGGTTGGCCCAACTCATTGAGCGGCACAACCACTCGTCCGCCCGTCATCATAGACAGCTCTCTGGCTGTCAGCCTCCGATAGGACCTGTTCCCCTCAGTGTCTGCAAAAATTAAGAATTAAGAAATAAATTATATATCAATAAATTAATATAATTTCTATATAAATTAAATACTGATCAAAACTTTAAAAAGTTAAATAAATACTTACCGACAAATTCCACCTCATAACCAGCCTGACGTCTCGGAGCAGGACGCTGTGCAGCCTGGGGATACTCATTCCCCTGATCCTGCTCCTCCTCCTCCTCCTCCTCCTCGTCAGCAGCATCAGCATGGGGTTGCTCATCCCCAGTAAAATGACCCTCCTCAGTCCGCTCAACACCATCCTGCTCCATAAAACTGAGGATATCCTCCTCGCTCAGATCGTAGTCATGAATGCTGGGGAATGGCTCATCAGCATCATGATGAACCTCACTGGGTCCAGCTCTCTCAGGATCAACTGGGTCTTTCCCGTGTCGACGAGGCATCCTAATAACAACAAATAGTAATTATTTATAAATGAAATAAAAAAAAATTTATTTATAAGCTATAACATAATAAAATAAATAAAATAAAACATAAAATAAAAATTATTTATCAATAAATTACTATTTTTACCTAAAAATAAGGATCTGCAACTGAATCAGAACTCGAATATGTTTGTGAAGAAAATTCAACAGAGCTTCGCTTCCAGAACGATTGAAGAAGTGAGAGTGTGGGGGGGTATATATAGACCGAGACTTTCTAGCGGTTAGGCCCAAAACCGCTAGAAATTCCCAACGGTCATATGACCGTTGGGAATTGGCTAGCGGTTTGGACCGAACCGCTAGCAATTTCTAGCGGTTCGTCCGAGAATCGCTAGAAAGTCTGGCGGTTCGGTCCTGAACCGCTAACAATTTCTAGCGGTTCGGTCCATAACCGCTAGAAATCTCTAGCGGTTCAGGACAGAACCGCTAGAAATTTCTAAACTCCTCGGGGAATGAAAAAAATTTCTAGCGCTTCATGCATCAACCGCTAGAATTTTTCGGTGTCTAGCGGTTTATTAGCCTGAACCGCTAGAAAGTAAACGCTACAAATTTGGCGCCAAGTTCCCGCCAAAGCCCGGGGAATTTTCTAGCTCTAATTTTCTAGCGGTTAGGGATAACCGCTAGAAATGTGCGGGTAATGGTCAAACCGTCTGTATTTTGTAGCGGTTTTTATAGGAACCGCTAGAAATATCTGGAATTTCTAGCGGTTTTGTTTAACCGCTAGAAATGTTCCGCTGCTACTTCTACAATTTCTTGTAGTGATTTACCACACTTAAACCAAAGACTATCTCCCCCATAGTATTGAAACACTTGAAACAAGTAGTGGCACCTTTGCTCCTTCCTTGGATAGCCTATTTCTTTCCCTCGAAGTTCTTGATAGTTATGGATGCAGAAGAATGAAGATTCTGATGACGCAAGAATAGCACAACTCCCAAACCTAGAGACCATTTACGTTTAATGTTGTATGTCGATGGAAGAAATGATTGGAGAGCATTATTATAGTGGTAACACTCTATGCCCTAGCTACTGTCACTCTTCCCAAAGTGAGAGTTGTGAAATCAATTGGTCTACCAAAATGAACTTTGGTATTTAAGAGGAACCATGCTCTATCCATCTCTAAAATATTCTGATGCCTTCACTTGTGGGAAACTAAGCCCCCTTGCATATGGTACGGAGTCATGAGAAAAATATCACATAAACTCACAATCAGTTTGAATATACTTCCCCCAAAAAATCTAAATAAAGGTTTGGTAATCTATTTGAATCATTGAGCATGGAAGAGCAAGGACCCGAAGTGCTAGAAGATGTCACAAGGTTGATAAACCTTGATAAATTTGTTAATTCAATGAAGAATCTTCGAAATCCACTCTTATGTTTGCGTATGTGTATATATTATTTTGGTTATGTCAAGTAGAACTTAAAATAAATATTAACCATACCGAGCCAATTTGTAGTGTATGCATGCTTGATGCTAGTTTCTTAATCACTGTTCAGATTGTGCATTACTGAAATTCAGGGTCTTTTGAATCCCTCTCTATTTTTACGATGATACAAACTCCACAATTTTGTCGAAAACACCATAATTAATGTAAACCCAATATATTTTGCCTTAGCTTCCTCTTATATTTATTTTGATAGACAGCTTCTTTTTATTAATTTTTTAATCTGTTTAGGCATGGAAGTCGTAAGTTTAGGTGCTATGAATAAACCTTGACGCAAGTCGTGATTTTTTTTCTCATCAAGTGTGGTAGATTTTGAGGTTTTTTAAAATGCATGATTTCAGGGTATTGATATTTGAGATTCATGAATCGAATTCTGTGTGAATTCCTTTCTAGGGGTATGGTCAATTCCACCGGCAGGCGTAGGACCCATTTAGTACAATCTTTCTGCGTTGCCTTCCTCTAATTGTTGTACTGTGTTTCATGATTTCATAGTCTTCCCTGCTTGTTTTCTAATTACTATCTCCAATCGCTAGATACCGTAATAATCCTTTTATTTTCCTCAGAATTTTCTGGGTTTCTTGCTTTTAATGTCGTATCTGTATTTGATTTTCGTTTTTGGTTTTTTTTTGGGTCTTCGTCATCTGTTACTGATCTCTCACGGCTTCGTCAAGCGGAACATCTTCAGGTTCAAGTTCGTCGTCTATGTCTCAAAACTCTGAATCAGAGGAGGATCTGCAGGTTCTGATGGATCTGAGGAAGAGGAAGGGGATGATAACGAATCGCGATTCAGAAATGCTATCTCCAATGAGAAAGCAGAAACATCTGGGCCATCTGGTGGCTGAAGTGGCTCAGCGCAAAAATGAGAATCAGCAAATTCTCACAAGCACTAGTCTCACCACAGAACATTACTTGCGATTTGAAGCTGAGAACTCTGTTCTTCGAGCTCAAGCAACTGAGCTGCGCTTAAGGCTCGAATCCCTGAGCCAAATAATCGATCACTTGACTGCCAACAACAATGGAGCTTCTGCAAACATCTTCACTGAGCCCAACAATGGCTTCTTGAACCCAATGAACAGGACATATCTTAACCAACCAATTTCGGCTTCTGCAGATTTATCCTCAGAGAGTCCCACTTTCTCTCCATTGACAGACCTTCCTTGCTTTGATTCATTTTATGAGTAAATTTGTCCTGACAGTTTTTATTTAGGAGCATTAGGCACTTCAAGATATTTTTCAATGCAAATTTTCGCATAATTTTAAAATTATAACAATTTTGCTCTTTATCGTTAAAAATACTAACAGTCAATGTCACTATTTTAATGGTAAGGACAATATTACTACGATTTTAAATTTTACAAATTTACATTAAATAAATTTCTAGATGCTCAATACTTCTTAGTGAAAACTTCGAAAACAAATTTGTACATCAATCCTTTATTCTATGTTCCCTAAATAAAATAATGAGGAATGAAGAAAGAAATATGAAAGAAAGCTGTAATGAATATAAAGTTGCTCTATAACTATGAAACTTGAAAATTGTGAGAGACTATGTAGTGCTGGAAAAGAAAATTGACGTCACTGGAATTTCACATCAATAGGTATGGTATATCATTCTACGTGTTTTTCTTTGTGTTTTATAGCTTCCCATTGTATTCATTTTGTGAAGCATCCACGGATTCTGCATTCTCTTAAAATCTCTTTTGTTATTTTTCTTTCAAAATCCCAAGGGGAACAAAAGATGACATAAGTTCTAAGAAATACTACGAAACGTATATGAAAAGTGGAAATGCTCAGAGCCTGGAATGACAGAAATACAACCTAGAAAACATTTCATCTTATATTAATTAAATCGTTGATGTTCCGTGTTGTCTTGTCCTATATGTTTTGGTATAGTTCTCTTATATTGCATGCCCATGAACTGTTGTTCTAATGGGTATTTGAAACTGTCTAATCAGTGAGAATGATAACTGGTTTAATGCGAAGACATTGCCGGTACTTCCCAACATACATGTGCCATATCCAGAAGCTCATAATCATGCATAGATTCCTATGTTGGTGGCATAAGCGATTATTTTGGGAGAATTATAATCAAGTCTCAAGAAAGAGAAATAATTACTAAAAGGTCTCAATAACAATTTGAGCAGCTTATAATAACAAGTTTTAAAGTGGATAATGATAATCTTTAGGACTTGTTTTGTAATTTTTTTCCTCTTTCTTGAGACCTTGTTGTAATTCTCCCATTTATTTTCACTGTATTGGTTAATTTCGAAATCAGGCAAGGCTTGCACTGCTGCACTTGTTAAGGCTAGTCCTTGACCTGGGGAAGTTGTGTCTGCTTAAAATACGTCTGAATGGGTTTGAAACGTTGCTTTTTCTATATGATAAATCTCCTCTCTAAGCAGATTACTATCTATCTCTCTAAAACACATATCTTCGCTGCTTTTAAATTTTTTAAAATATGAACAAGGTCCATCCATCTCTCATCTTTTTTTCTGCTTCTATTTTGGATCATTCTCTCTCAGTTTCGCATGGTTCTGGCAATGGGTTTCAATGGACATAAAGGCCAACGAGTCATCACTTTAGTTGGCTTGAAACGAAGCTATGCTCTTCCGGTTGTTCACTTGAAGAATGAGCCATTTCAATGTGACTAATTGTTAGTTTTACCCTTTTCATTCTGCATTATAAATTACTTCTCTAGTCCTATTTACAAGTCACTTTCAACATGTTTCATACAGACTAAAAAAAACCTTAAACTTCATTTACTCTCATGTAAAATTCAATAACTTTTCAATTTTATCCTTGTTTAATATACATTATACCTCATATAAATAAAATCAATACAATAATAAATGAAGTATAAAATTATACATACATACAAAGAAAATTTCTTAATGCCCTATAAATAGAACTAAAAAATGTCTTCTCTTCTGCCCTATAAATAGGATAAGAGAAGCACTATAAATCATAAGGATATTTTTAGCTGCCAAGTATTGGATGTTCTGTTGGTGGGGGTAGTAGATATAGATATAAATATATATATATATATATATGGATTTTATTGCTAATAGGACCCAGAATATTAATATATATAATAGTAATAAATAAACAACGGACATAGCGATTAATGGCGTGCAAAAGACAATGATATAGGGTGTGTTTGGATCCCTGATTGGAGATCCAAACGTGCATTGGAACACGCAAAACATGGGTTGATTTGAAGGTAATACTTGTTTGGATTAGCTTTCGTTCCCATCTGACTTATGGGGGAAACGCTCGGTACCGCAGAAGCCAAGAAATGCAACGGTGGGCGGTGGATAGGTCATTATATTATTAAATTCCTTTAAAATTTTTAGTAACCCTCGTCTATCCCTTCTCTCTCTATTCTCTCACACCTCTGCTCTGTCATCTCCCTGTGCTCTCTCTGCCTATTCGCATAGCCTCTTTTCCCTTATTTCTTTAGCAGAGCAAATTGTCTTAAAAATATTCTTTTTTATTTTTAATAATTTTATTTTTAATAATTCTTTTAAAATGGTCACATTATATATATAATTTTTTTTAACAATAAATTAAATTTCTTTATTTTTAATAATTTTATTTTCATTACTTCTTTTAAAATGGTCACATTATATATATAATTTCTTTCTAATAATAAATTAAATTTTTTTACTTTTAATAATTTTATTTTCCTTACTTCTTAAAAAATAGTCATATTATATATATCTAATATTAGATATGTACTAATTAATAAAATTCATGTCCTTTTAATTCATTTACATTTAAACTTACTTTTACATTTATCATCCATATAAGTTTCAACTTCTCAAACTAACTTTTTTCCAAAACACAATTCAAATATAAATCACATTACCCTATCTGACTTCTACTCAATTTGACTTCTGTAAAAGTCAGATTAAAAAAAAAAATTACTTCTGCTACCGCTATCCAAACACACCTATAATCTTAAAAGTTTAATTGGAAACTAAATAGATGCGGCCAGTAAAAAAGAGTCGTCTTCTTCTTCAAGCATTCCTGATGACATTCCTGACTCTCGAAGTCTTGAACTTCTAAAACTCAATTCAAAGAAGACACTGTTA
Source organism: Neltuma alba (assembly GCF_004799145.2). Taxonomy (NCBI): domain Eukaryota; kingdom Viridiplantae; phylum Streptophyta; class Magnoliopsida; order Fabales; family Fabaceae; genus Neltuma; species Neltuma alba. Next base: position 250,142 of record NW_021635802.1, on the reverse strand, counting down.
TTGTTACCTCATCTTCTTCCTTCTTTTCTGGCTTCAAATCACTGCCATCCGTACACCCTACTCATCGCTATCTATTTTGTTACTCTTTCTGTCCCATATATAAGATCCATTAATTGAATGGCATGTTTTAAAAGAATTGTTAAAATTAGTTAACATCATTTAAAAATGATAAATTTGTAGGAAATGTGCCTTCTTTAAAAAAACAAAAAACAAAACAAAATATCCTTATTTGCAAGTGGGTAGGTGGGAGTGAGAAAAAAGAAGAGAGAATGTATTCGGAAAAAGACAGTAAGGGAGTATATTAATTAAAGGGAAAATTAATTTGTTATTCCTTGTAATTTTATCAAATTTTGAATCAGGTTCTTATAGTTTTTTTTTCTTTTTATTCCATCCTTAATGATTATTCTGTTAGTGGTGCTAGTCCTTCTGTTAAATAACCTTGCAAACGCCATTAATTTGAGTTAGCAAGGATGAAGTGGCCTGAATAAAATCTGATTAAGCACCCTCACGTGATCTTGGTCTGCCTTCCCGCCTGCAATGCCAATGGGTTCTGCGCTGCGGGTCCGTTTCGGGGCAAAGGAACTGCTGAATTTCCAACCCAATCGATTTTAAAAAGTCTCTTGCAGTGCCACTAACTACCCTGTTTTCTGCTTCAAAAAACAGAGTAACATTTTGTGGAGCATTTGTCCAGTTGGAGAAGACAGGCGCAAGTTACGTGTGAATACCACATTTACTAACTTGACCCTTTAAAAGCTGGAGTTCTCAAGGGTTACTATCATGATTTTTTAAGATTATTTCTCCAGTTGCTTTTCCATTACAATTTTATTATATATTCATTCGTAAGGGAGAGCCAAGAAGCATGTGTGTGTATAATAGACAACCCCCATCCTGAGATATATATAAAAAAGTGAACGACAAATAAGTACACATTTTCATCTTTCTCTGCTTCTCCATAGGGTTCAAGGAACAAACTATTGAGAGTTTCCAAAAGATCATATATATATATATATATATATATATATAAATCAAATGCAGAGGCAGAGCATTTTTTTTTTTTTTGGCACTGAGGAAGGGTATATGTTGAACTCAATGTATGTGTATAGTTTGTTAGACATTTGGATGAAGCAGGTTAGTGTGGGTTTATGTTAATGAACCTGGTTGCAAATAAAGAAGGAAAAGCGCAAAGGCGTGGTTCATTAACTTTTGTCTTTTGAGTGTTAATTGGTCAAAATGAATAAAGAAAATAGAAGGCTAGTATTTTGTAGGGCTGTTCACGGGACGGATCGGGACCGGGACAGGCCCGTCCCGGTTCCGTCCCGGTGAACAGTAACAGGACAGATTTTCTGTCCCGTGTCCCGGTCCGTCCCGGGGTTGTCCCGGTCCCGGTCGGGACGGGACGGATCCGGGACGTCCCGGACATTTTTTTTTAAATTTTTTTTAATTTTTTTTAATTTTTTTTAATTTTTTAATAAAATCTGAATTTTTTAATTATATTTTTTTGGGCTTAAACCTTATAAAAAACATCTTTTTATTTTTTTTATTTGTTTGGGCACTCTTAAATAAAAGCTCAAAATATTACATATAATAATCATTAAAAACTCTAAACAAAAGCTTTTAACACAATAAAAACTTGCTAAAAATTCTAATAATCAATAATCTCAAATCATTAACAAATATAAAAACTCTAAATAAATATATCTATAGTTCCATACAATAGTCTCAAATCTTAAAAAAACATGAAAAAAAATGATATTATATAAATAGAATAAAAAATTAAAAAATTTAAAAAAAAAGGACCGGGACGGGACCGGGACGGGACGGCCCCGTCCCGTGTCCCGTCCCGTCCCGGTCCCTTTTTTGTCCCGTCCCGAAAAATTTCGGGACGGATCCGTCCCGTCCCAATAAGACCGGGACCGGAACGGGCCGACCGGGACGGGCCGACCTTGAACACCCCTAGTATTTTGGAGCAGCCTTGATATCCTGGACTAGCTTCATCAATTGCTTATAGGCATTGAACATGAAGAACAACGTAATTAGATGCTCTCCAAGAAGACTTTGTGAATGGTTGGGTTGGAAGCTCTTAGTTCTGATTATGCCTTGTTTGCCATCATGGTTGAAATCATTTGTAAGCACGTTTTACGTAAGTCGAGATAAAACTTCTCTTATACTCCTCTAGTTCCATTTATAAGATAGAGAGAAAAGATAATTTTTGGTCCTATTTATAGGGCAGTAGGAGAAATTTTTGTATAAATGTACAATTTTCCCCTCATTTATTATTGTGTTGATTTTATTTACATGAGGTATAATATATATTAAATAGAGATAAAGTTAGAAAATTACTAAATTTTAAATGAGTTAGTGAAGTTTAAGTTTTTTTTTTATCTGTGTGAAATATATTGGAAGTATTTTATAAATAGGATCAGATGAGTATATTTATCTTATATTTTGTAAATTACGATTGAAAAATAACTTATAAGTTATTCAAATAGGTTATGCTATGTCAATGAGTTCCGGCAGTTCCATTGCTTTGAAACTGACCCGCAGCACACACCCCGTTGGGTTCGCGTCTGTTTTTAGTCAGATTTTATTCAAGACACTACATCCCTCTTAACTCATATTAAATGCGTTTGCAAATTTAGTTGACAGAAGGACTAACACCGCTAATGAAATATACATTAAGGATAAAATTTTTATAAAAAAAAAACTATAAAGACCTGATTCAAAATTTGATACTCCTCCGGTTCTTATTATAAGATCCCATTTGACTTTTTATTTGGTCCTAATTATAAGACCCCAATCCATTTTGTCTCTTATATTTATGCATTTTTTTTCCAAGATAATCCTTCTAATAATGATAGTTTTAGCCAATATACTTAATTAGCAAGGATATTTTAGGAATGACAACACTTATTTATTATAAATAACCAACTTAACTTACTTCCTTAATCTCCTCAAATAACTCAATTGGGTCTTATAATTAGGACCGGAGGAGTAAAACTATAAGGACTAACAAATTAATTTTTTTATTAAAAGTAAAATAGGTAAAAATGTATTTAATATTTAAACAAACCCAAAGTACATCTTATATAATAAGAGACAAAGGAAGCACCCCGCTGATCCTTTTTATAAAATCCTAATAAATAAATTAAATAGTTTAAGAAAATAGTTTAAAATAATAAATATGTAAAAGGTAAACTTCTTTTTATTTTTTTTTAAAGTATGTCCTCGTGTAATAAGGGAGCAAATAAGGGAAAGAGAGAGACCGAAGGAGAGGAAAGAAACTCTGAGCAAAGACATGCAGTTCTTACTCAATATCATTCAATGGCGTGCAAGGTAAATGTGGATAAATAAGAAAAAAGAATAATTTGTTAAATAATTATGGAAAGTGGATAATCACACATTGGTTAGGATCATAGCTATTATTGCAAATAAGATTGAAACAATTATAGGAAAAACTTGTATGAATTTGATAGAACTATCATAGAATGGAAAATAGAAAGAAACTCTGCCAACAAAAAATTCTTACTAAACTTACACAAAATTCTCGATGTTACATTTCCTATGTTGCTCTAAACTTTCCATATTTCTTTCAGATTATAATTATAATCTCAAATGAATCCTCGATGATTTTTTTAAGTAACATACCCACTCTTAAAATACTTGATTTTTTTTAACTAGTATTGAGTAACGTTGCATTATTGCTTTCAAGATGTAAAGAATTGACTTATGCAAACAAGATTGATAAAATTATAGGAAAAACTTGTATGAATTTGATAAAATTATCAGGGAATGGAAAATGAAAATTTTCTACAAATTTTCTTACTAAAAGAAACATACACAAAATTTCAGATGGTACATTTCCTATATCGCTCAAAACTTTTCACGTTTCTTTTCTATTGTAATTATAATCTCAAATGGATCCTAGATAATTTTTTCAACAACATGCCCACTCTTAAAATACTTGAATTTTTTTTTAACTAATATTGACCATTTACTTAAATTTATATCTAACTTAGAAGGCCTCATTGCTTTATTACTTTTGAGAAGTAAAGAATTGATGTACACACCTTCTTTGGTGAAATTGATACAATTAATAAAGTTGAACCTTTTACTACCATCATTGAACTTAAAATTGTTGGTCAATCTTGACTTCTTGAATTTACATATCTGCTACAGTTTATCTAAAAGTGCCATTATTTCTAGTATCCAAATTGACCAATCTATAAACCCTTGGATTGATGAACTGCATTAAAAAATCAATAGACACGAGTGTACGACCGCACTACAAAAAATACATATAACATTGGAAAGTAACGACGGTTTAAAAGAAAAATGTCGTGGAAAAAAAACTGGTGGCATTTTTATAAATGAAATCCGTGACTGTTAACTTTCCACTTAATCACAAATTAAAGGGAATGCCTTTTTTATTTTATAAAAATTTTGACAGAATTTCTCCTTAAATATAATAAATCCCAAATTATTTTAAAAAAATGACAAATCAATCAATCAACAAACTAACAATATAATAAACAAATACGAGACAAATTTGAAAAACTATAACTAACAAAACAAAAGAAATAATTCAATCTCAAACCAATTCAATAAATAAATATTCTTTAAGCTAAAACTTCTGAATCTAAAATGGAAATACAAATGATATCCATTTGTCATAAAATTTTAAACAACACTGCTAAAGTTCGTAATGAAAAAAAAAAATTGGCCAAAACACTTAACAGATTATTTATTAGAAAATTTTCAAATTTATTACAAAAAAATTGACAAAAATTCAAAATAAATATCAAAAAATTATAAAAAATTAAAAACTCAGGAACTAATCAATTTTGAACATTTAAACATGTTTTTAATACCGTGTATAGGAAGTAATTGAGGTTTTCTAACTTCAAATGTCACCAACCAACCCCTCAAACATATATTAAACGCAAAATAAACAATGCAAGACATCCAAAATATAAAATCAATCAACCCATTTGAAATACAACAGATTTCTAATATCAAAACATCCAAGAACACCAAAAAAAAATGAAAATGGCGAAAGAAGAGGAAACTCACTCAGTGGAAAAGATTAAAGCAAAGGAAGATGCAACAGTGGTGATGAAAGACGGCTAACACAGCAGAACAACACCACAAGTGAAATGGAGAAAGAAAAAAGGCGGAAAATAGTGCGGATATGTTGGTATTACAGTTCAGTGGTGGGACACGAGGGGATCACGGCACACTATGAGTATGTGAAAATGTGAAAATGTGAAAAACAAAACATGTGATAAGATTAAATTTTGAACTTTCCATGGCGGTTATTAAGAAAACCATCATGTAAAGTACTTTTAAAATAATCATCGTGGAAAGTTAACGGTCATGGATTTTATTTACAAAAATGACATCGACTTTTTTTTCACGGTATTTTTCTTTTTAACTGTCGTTGTTCTCTGACATTATATGTATCTTTTGTAGTAGTGCAAGGGCTTTGTTTGAAGGTTTATTGAAGCATAAATTTAAGAGCTTTTTAAATTTAGTTTTATTTAATATATAATTTTTTTAAAAAATACACACAATAATAAATAAAATATAAAATTATGCATATAAAATAATTTAATGATGTGGCTCGTAGACGGAATAAATTTTTTTTTTCTAACTTATAAATAGAATCATAAGGAGTATGATCGGATGGCATAGTTATTCTTGGCCCCATCTCTTATTACTCAGTTCAATGAAAAAACCTGGCAAATCAAGAGGTGTCCCTCTAACTCCTTTTATTATAATATAATATTTCCTCCTGCCTTAATATATAATCTGATTAACTTATTTAGAGAAATTAAGAAAATTAATAAATTATCTTAAAGTATTCATATTTATTTTTTAAAAAAACTAATTTTGCCACTATTATAAATTGATCTATAATCTAATTATACATATAAATATTTTAGAGAAATCATGTAACATATTAAAAACAGATCTTATATTAAAAACGGAAGGTACTAATAAATTAACAATAAAGATAACTAATGACTCATTATATGTGTGAGAATATTTAAGAAATAAGGTGCTTAAATACTCCAAAAGTGTCCACAAATGAGTACTCAACATCTGTGACTTTTTTTGACTCATATATACCTTGAAATTTTTATTTTATAACATTTTTATCATGAACTGTTATTTATTATTAAATTTGGCCGTTAAAAATACCGGTCAAACAACATAATTTAATGGTCAAATTTAATGATGGATAATGGTCATGATATTTTTGCTATGAAAATAAATTTTTAAGATATATAAAAACAAAAAAAAATTTAGGTTCTGAATACTCCTTGCTAGCTACTCTTGAGATATTTAATTATATTATCCAAATATTTAAATATAAAACTCGCTTGTCATCCTTTTACTTTAATCACGCCTGCTGCGTTACGTTGTTCATCGGTCCACGATTTTGATTTTGTCCTGTGACTTTAGGCTAGGCCTAGTCATGCTAACTCAAAAAAAAAAAAAAACACAAACAAACAAATTATGTTAGGTCAAGATGGACTTCGAATGCGAAACTTCGGCCTTTTGCAACTTGTCTGAATTATTAATCAATTTTTTTTTAAAATACCTTAATTTAATGTGGAGTGTGCAAATATAAAGAAAGGGATTAATTAGGACCGGGAAGGAAGGGATTGAGGGCATTTTTGGAAAGTAATTTAAATTTTATATACAAGGGATAATTACAATAAAATCCAAAGAAAGGAATATAATTATTAAAAAGTTTCAATAACAATTAAATAATATGTAATGATAAATTTCAAAATAGGAAATAACAACTTCTCATTTGTCATTGAGAATTTTTAATACTTTTTGGATCCTCTTTATAAGTCCTTTTTAATATGTTTTAGACAAACAAAAGAAAACCTTAAATTTCATTAACTCTCACGTAAAATTCAACGACTTTTCAATTATATCCCTTTTTAATACATATTATCCTTCACATAAACAAATTCGACACAATAATAAATAAATGGTTAACTTGTACATCCACATAAAAAATACCTTCTCTTTATGCTTTATAAATAGGACAAGAGGAATAGCTATTTTCCTTACTTTGGACCTCAGCAATTCTCCTTTTATATAACTTCACTAAGGGTGTGTTTGGATGAAATCAAACCGTGGTTTAGAAAAGTGATTCTGGAGAATAGATTTTGGGAAGAATAAATTTTATGAAAAGTGATTTTGAGAAATGAGAGTGTTTGGATAGTTGTTATCAGAAGCACTTTTTATATATACAAATTACTAAAAAAAAGACATAAGTTAATATGATGATTACAGAAAAAATAGATTTTATGATATATTTTAATTTGAAAGAATAAAATTGTTAATAATATATTTTTTATTAACATAATTAATAATACATAAAATAATATAATTAATAAATAATTAATATGTATATATATTTATAAAATATAAGATTAAATATGTTTATAAAAAAAATAACAAGATACATATGCTATAGGCTCTCACACTCTCCCTTTTTTCTCTAAAAGCAAAATTTTTTTGCTTTTTTCAAAACCATGATTTTGACCCAAAACCATGATTTTGGTTTTTAGGGGGTGTTTGGGTGATTTATTCCCCAAACTATGGTTTGGGTCCCCAAACTATGGTTTGGAGTGTCACCCAAACACAGCCTAAAACTAACATACTTTAACTGTTTGTCATAAATTGTTTGAAGCGGTTAAAAGTTGGAATGTAATGTCTAACCTTTCATTATTATTTTTTTCAACTACTAGATTCTACATAGAAAAAGATGTTTTGATATCTTATTGTAATGAAATTGAAGCTGTGTAGCCTTATATTTATTGTATTTTTTTTAAAAAAAACCTTAATATCATGCAATTTTGATTTACTTTTTTTAAAAAAATTATACAAAATATAAAACCACATCATTTATCACTTTTTTTTTTTACCAGAATATCAATTTATCACTTTAAGATATCCAAATATCTCTGTATAAAATCTAAAGTTATAACATTAAGGGGATATTAGGGAGTCCTATAGGCCCAACTCTCATGCGACCTTTATATTGGCGACAGTAATCATTTTCAATATCCCGCTATCATTACTCTGCCACCGTCGTATGTATTTCTTGAATCAACCGGAATAATTTATCGAGCAATGTGTAACACAGGGGGTGTTTGACAAAATCAAAACCTAGGTTTCAGAATCACTTTTCTGCAAAACGAGGTAACCTCCTCCATATATTTACTTCGTAATCCGTAAAAACATTTCTGAAACTATAGTTTGGTTTCTATCCAAACACCCTCACAGTCCGATCCCATTGATGTTACGCAGCAAAGATCCGTGATGGAAGAAAGAGGGGGAGACAGAGGGTTCTTTTTCTCTTTCGGCTGTTCTCCTCTGGTCACCCTTGCACACGTGTATTCGAAACAGTTTCTGTGTTCCCACCATTTTTCAAAGTAAAGGGCTACGCCTTTTTTATCTTTTGTTTGTTTTTCCTTGACCTGGGAAGAAAAGGGCTACGTCAAATGTTCTTTACTCGTGCCTTGCTTAACAGCGGCTTGGCCAATCATGTGGACCAATGGACTACTTAAAACACACACATTATATATATATATATATATAAAAGTATAGAGTGGGGAAGAGAGATGAAGACGTGGGGAGGAATTGAAAATTGTAAATGATTGTACCAAAGCCGACAGCTTTATCGTTTTTATGACCAAACTGCGTGGAGTGGGCACAATCTTCTGTGAAGACAGTTCATTTCTGAGCTTTTGGCTTGATCTGAGATATGAAGGAGAACGGAGAGAGAAGAGAAAGCTTAGTTTTTGCTGTGAATGGGGAGAGGTTTGAGCTCTCAAGCGTTGACCCATCAACCACTTTGCTTGAGTTCTTGCGTACTCAGACTCCATTCAAGAGCGTCAAGCTTGGCTGTGGCGAAGGTCTGTCTCTGAGACTCTGTTTCATGATCACCATATTCATGCTCACTAGCTATAGTGGTTTAGATCTTTGTAGAGATTTCATGGTTCTGAAACTGGTTAGTCTCCAAAAGGACACTCATGATACTTTCATGAGTGGCTCATGTGTTGTAGAGCTTTGAATCCTCCTAACTTCATGAGTTAGTGTTGATCATCTGGCACTTTACTCTGTTTCCTTAATATAAATTCGTATCCATGCTGATCTCTGCATTAAAGGAGTTGAAATTGCAGGTGCCCAATGATCAAAAGAAAAGATCAACCTGAGATTTTCCTTCAGTTAAACTAGTTTGTTTCAAGTGTTTCTTAGCCTCTGCAGCTGTTCCTTCCATCATTACTGTTTTTGAACTTTCTCTCTGCCTTATAGTTTCCTTAGTAACAGTATAGACTCTGTCTGGTTGTTATGAAAATATGGACTGATCTTCTTTAGTTTTGTCAAAGATCTGTCAATTATATGGTACGATGGAAATTCTTGTTGGAGTTTTTATTTCTTTTTTTTTTGATATAGAAAGTTTAAGAAACAGAGACTAAAGAAATATCAGATATTGAAACTTCAGTGCCATCAACATACTCATGTTGGGCTTTAGGAGCTGGGGGCAGAGCATACTACCCTTTTACTGTTCAATTATTTGTTGACTTTATGGTTCATTTTCTCCTTCGTACCATAAATAGATGTTGTTTAAGATAGTATAAAGAAACTATATTTATTTTTCTATTGTCATTGACAGTTTCAGTATATGGTTATTCTTCTATTTTCATTGATAGTTTCAATATATGAACATGAAGCTCAAAGGTGTTACTTTTCTTCCATAAATCTATGTTATGATTGAAACTACAGCTAGTTCTTTTTCGGCGTATGTAATATTTGAATCTTTTCATTTGACATTCTAAGAAACAGAGGTAAAAGAGAATTTAGAGCTAACATCATGATTTGGGGCGTGAAAAGAAGGGAATCGAACATTCTACCCTTCTTTGCTTAGAATTATTTGTTAACTTCGTGATTGATATTCTCTTTCATATCCTCATAGAGGTTGTCCAAAACAATATATAAAAAGTACATTCATGTTTTCTTGTTCAATTATTTTTTGACTTTATGGTTCATTCTCTCCTTCGTACCATAATAGTGGTTGTTTAAAACAGTATAACGAAACCGTATTTATTTTTCTATTGTCATTGATAGTTTCAGTATATGGTTATTCTTCTTTTTTTATTGATAGTTTCAGAGGTGTTACCTTTATTGGTTTTTTTTTTGGCCAAAACAAAGTCAATTTTATTAATCACCAAAAAAAGCAATTACAAACACCAATAGCCAACTGGCCGACCAGACAAAACAAAACACAAAGACCTAAAGTACAACCTATCAAAATAAAAGACAGGAAAAGCAAACAAAGAGAAAGCTAGAAAAAAAAAAAGAGTCAACCAATACCACACCTATTGAACCTAGAGTCCCCATAAGACGCCAACCGAACCAAATCCTTACGCTGGTTATCAGAACATTCTGCAGCCTTGAACTTCCTCCAAAGTAACAAATCGTTGGCTAAAATGCTAGCCAGAGGAGGTGATGGTGAATTCACCTACCCAATTGGGCTCACACCCCTACCACAACTCACAGCAATCAAGTCTGCTGCCAAATTACTCTTCCTAAAAATCAGAGTAACAGAAACATACCTCAGATTCTTCAAGACTTCAATAACCTCCTGAATTTCCCAGCGTCCTCTCCAATCAATTCCATCAGCTGAAGCCTTTGAGCAACACCAAAAAACCTCTGCACAATCAGTTTCAATTACCACTTTATCATAGCTCATATCAGAGATCAGTATTAAGGCTTTCCTCAGTGCCAAAATCTCTGCAATAACCACAGCATCAGCTTGCACCTTTTCCCCAAAACCCCACAAAAAGTTTCCTTCACTGTCTCTACAAATCATCCCAATAGCAGCGATACCGTCCTTAAAAGAACCATCATAGTTAACTTTAACACAGCCTACTTCAGGTGCCATCCACCCCACGTTTTGTCTTTCTTTAACACCTTCCCCTTCCTTCTCTACCTCCAATTCCCTTACCCTCCAGAACTCATCCACCATCTTTCCAGCTATCTCAATTATCACACATGGGTCAGGCACCTTTCCTTCATAGACTACTCTATTCTTTTCTTTCCAAATCAACCACATAACCCACACAAAATAGGAAATTTGCTTCTCATCAAGCACTTGGTTATCAACCAGGACATTCTTCCACCACTCAGCTAGACTTCTCAAATTTCCAGAATCAAAACGAAGGTTGAGCCTACATCCAAACCAGACACTTCTAGCCCACGGGCAAAGAAAGATGGCATGCTCAATTGATTCGGTCTCCTGGTCACAAACTTGACAAAGCACAAAACTACAACATTTCCTTCTAAATAACCGTTCTCTAACTGGGATAGCCTTAACAAAGCAGCGCCAGAGAAAATGAGAAATCTTAGGAGTAACTTTTACCTTCCAGATTTGGTTCCATATCTGCTTAGAAACCGTATCTGAAGTACCAGCTCTTCCATTTCTGCACCTCCTTAGTTCTTTAAACCTGTGGTATCCTTTCTTTGTAGCGTACCTACCATTTCTTGCTACACTCCACATCACTTCATCCGTTCTTTCCACTGAAGGAATGCACATGCTGTCAATCTTATGAATCACCTCATCTGGAACTAAGCCATCTAGTCTCTCTACAGCCCACCGTTCATTTTGGATAATATCAGCTACACACCAATCTGTCTTATCTTTAGGAACTTGAGCTAGATCTGCCAGTACTTTATCTTCACCTTTCAACCACTTATCTTTCCAGAGCCTGACATTTCAACCATTTCCAATTCTCCAAAACAAGTCTTGTAACAATTTATCTCTCCCTTCCAAAATGCTATACCAGATCCATGAAGCTCTACCACCCTTCTGAGCTTCAACAAAGTTTGTTTCAGGAAAATAAATTCCTTTCAAGACCTGTACCCATAACTCATTAGGACAATTCAAGATTCTCCATGCTGTTTTTGCTAAAAGGGCTTCATTAACCACTTCAAGTTGTCAAAATCCCAGTCCTCCTTCCTTCTTCGCCAAAGTCATCTCATCCCAAGCTTTCCAATGAATTTTCCTCCCTTCCTCTAAGCCATTCCACCAGACTTTTGCCACTAACGCATCAAGCTCCTTACAGACTTTCTTTGGGAATTTAAAGCAATTCATTGGAAATAATGGGACTGCCCCAATAATAGCTTTTATCATTATTTCTCTACTAGCTGGAGACAACAATTTTCCACTCCAACCTGCTACTTTTCTGCCAATCCTCTCTTTTACAAACGCCAAGACTTGACTTTTTGACTTTCCCCAAACATTTGGAATCCCAAGATATTTCCCAGGCTCATCCATATCATCAATGCCCAGGATATTACAAACTCTATTCTTGGTCACAGAGTTCGTGTTTTTGGAAAAGAAGATTCCAGATTTGGTAAGGTTCACCATTTGTCCTGAAAGCTTCACAATAATCCTATAAAGTTTTTGCCAAATTTCTGCAATTACTGTCATCAGCATTCATAAAAATTAGAACATCATCTGCAAAGAAGCTATGTGAGAGAGTCGGACATTGACTGGTAATCTTGATCCCCTTTAACACACCATCATCCACATTTCTACTAATCATTCTTGAGAGCACTTCCACCACCAGAATGAAAAGGTAAGGAGATAACGGATCTCCCTACCTCAGACCTCTCTCTGGGATAACTTCAGCAACATTTCTTCCTGACAGACACAGGTTTAGCTTCACAGTGGAGATACAATTGATAATTAGCTTTACCCATTTTTTGTGGAAACCAAACTTCAATAGGATAGCCTCGACAAAATCTCATTCCACCCTATCATAAGCTTTACTCATATCCATTTTCAAGGCAAACTCACTCCTTGACCCCTTCTTTCTTCTTCTCAAATAATGGAACACTTCATGAGCAACAATGATGTTGTCATGGATTAAGCGTCCCGGGACAAAAGCACCTTGACTACTTGAAATACAAATATTCAACCAACATTTCAACCTATTAGCAAGTACTTTCGAGATCACCTTATACACAAAGTTACATAGCCCAATAGGTCTAAACTGACTGACCTCCTCAGGCTTGTCAATTTTTGGTATTAACGTGACATTGGTCCAGTTTAACTCACTAATATCTCCTCTTCCTTCAAAAAAATGACAGACCAATCTCCACAAATCTTCCTTTACCACCTGCGATGAAGATTGGTAGAATTTTCCATAAAAGCCATCAGGCCCAGGGGTTTTGTAACCACCAAGTTCAAATACCGCATCATGAACTTCTAATCTACTAACAGGAGCCAAAAGACACTCATTTATACTATCCGTTATGCAACAGTCCACAAATGGTAGTACTTTATCAAAGCATCTTTTACCTGAAGATTTAAACAAATCTTTGTAATAATTGACAAAGCAATTAGAAATAGAACCTTCTTCTTCCATCCAAAGACCATCTTTATTTTTTATTTTCAAAACACAGTTCCTCTGTCTCCTCATAATCGTGGATACATGAAAGAACCGTCAATTCATATCACCATGTCGCAACCAGGAGACCCGCGACCTCTACCACCAATACATTTCTTCATTATGTCACACCTTCTCCAGCTCATCCTCAATTTCTCCTATCCTCTTAAAAACCTCATTAGTAAAAATCAAATCATAGCAATCAAATAGCTGGCTCATCAAATTATCCACCAACTTCTTATTATTAGGAAAAACCCGCTTACTCCAATTCATTAGCACCTTTCTACAATTGTCAAGTCTTCCAATAATTTCTCCAATTACACTGCTCCTTGCAGTTAGGCCCATACACCACCCTTTTCACCTATACTATTATAACCAAGGTGTTCTGTCCACATAATTTCAAATTTGAAACATTTGACTGCTTTAATACCATCATACCTCAAATCCACCAGTACAGGAGTATGGTCAGAACCCAAAGGCTCTAAATGGAAAACTTGAGCTTTCAAGAATTGCTCTAAAATCAACGTTTCCGAAAGCTCTATCAATCCTTTCTTTGATGTTATCTTCTAATATTCTTTTATTACACCAAGTATATCTCAACCCTTGGAAGCCAAGATCTATGAAGCCGTAATCTGCAATGAAAGCTTGGAAACCCATAATCCTCTTTATCGATCTTGGGTTACCCCTCTCTTCTCTTCACGCGAGGCAAGGTTGTTAAAGTCTCCAACACACATCCAAGACCCATCTATCTCATTCACAAATTCCTTAATCTTCCTCCAAACCCTCTCTCTTTCCGTATCAACATCCGGCCCATAGACAAACGTGATAAAATCAAGCACTTCAATGCTTCTTGAAATCACATGAGTATGAATGATATTTTTGGTACTATACAAAATTTCTAATTTTATCTCCTTACACCACCACAAACACAACCCTCCACTTCTCCCAACTGGATTAACCACAAACATATTATCCATCCTACACTGCCTTCGCAGCCTATCCAACTTCCTTCTTTTTGTTTTGTTTCCATAATAAAGATAATTGAGGGTTTTTTACTTCTGGTAATATTTTTCAAATTTTGCACTGTCAAAGGAACCCCCAAACCTTGACAGTTCCAAGAGAGAACACTCATTGGGCCTTGGTGACTGTTAAAGGCCAGTCACCTTCGCCCTCAGCTATCCTCAAACTTCCACTCCTAGCCTCTTGAGCTTCCTTCCCTTCATTACTTAGAATTTTGCTTTCTAAGTTTGCTCTTCCTTCTTCTCTTATCTTCAAACCAGTTTCACCTCTCCTCATCAACTTCTTAGGGATCCTACCCCCTCTTTTGCCACTTGATCTTTGCACAGGCTTTGGAGCAACTTCCTCTTGTTTTTGTTCATCAAAACACAACTTTCTTTTCTTGACACACCTTTCCTCTTCCTCCTCTCCACATAGGGACCTCTTCAAACCAACCCTCCTTAGCCCAACCATCATTTCAGACATAGAAGATACACTGCCATATAGGACCATGGCTTTAGCAATGTTCTCTCTTGCATTCGATGGACTGCCAACCGCCTCCCCACCCTTGTCAACCTTTTTTTATTCCTTTTCTGACTTAGGACTGGCCTGCTTCATAGTTTTGCAACCAGGACTACTATTCCCAATCTTCTTCTCCCCCACACCTTTCTCCCCACCAATCACTTCTGGTTCTGTTGAGGCCTCATTGTCAGTCGGGTTCATCTTCTGGCTAGGCACCTCTGTCCATTCCAGTTTCTTACTTGCCTTGCTTTTTTCTTTAGAGACAGACCTTCAATCTCCACCCAATCCTCCTTACAAACCACAAGAATATCATCCATTCTTCTCGCTGCCTGTACCCCCAACCAATTGCCATATTCTGCCATTGTCTAACCTTCCTTGTTACAATTGTAAGAACAATTCCTCAAGTCATGACCTACTCTTCCACAAACCATAGCACAGATTTTGTAATCTCTCGTATTTGACCTTTATCCTAATCAGATCCTTATCAGGTCGCGAAGTCCAAAGGCCAGACACCAAAGGCTTTCTCAGATCAACCAGCACACGAGCCCTCAAGAAACTTCGACGTAACAATCCATTCCTTCTAGGATCTTCTACTATCAAAACCTCACCAATTTTAGAACCAAGTCTAATCGCATTATCTACATCCATTACCGCCAGAGGAAGGTCTTGAAATTGTATCCAGAAAGGACACCAATCGAAACATACCTCACTGTAGACCATGTCCTCCTCCCACGGCTGAAGATTCAGAAGCCATCCATTAATTGACCACGGTCGACCTCGTAGAATTCGTCTATATTCATCACTGCTTTTGATCTGGAAAACAAACATCCTTCTATCCATCTCTACAATCTCCAAGTCTTCTTTCTTAGGTAGATTCCAACCTTTTCTTATCATTTGAACCATCGTAGCAGTGTTCAGGTTCTTTTCTGTCATAATCCTGCCAATCAGGGCCCTGCCTCCCAATCTGCTTTCCTCCTCCTTTTTCCAAACAAGATCAACATCAATATCACTTTTCAATCTCTCCACACCTCTGCCCTCACTCCAATCCCCGACCTCCATCAAAGAAAACCTCACCGCCTCCTTCTCGCAATGTGCGATCCAGAGGCCACTCTATCAAACTCCATCACAGTGGGCAACGAAGCACTCTTAGTCTCTCCTTCCACACCGCAGCAGTGAACGACGGAGCTAGAAAGGTGAATCACGAACTCGACGAAAACCGTCGTAACTAACTCTCACAGTGGAGAGAGAAAAGCTCCCACAAGGAGAGAGACTGCATTACCTTTATTGGTTATGCCTTTAATGTTATGGTTGAAATTAGTGTTTTTTTTTTGGGGCGTGTGTGTAATATTTGAATCTCTTTATTTGACATTCTACGAAATAGAGGTAAAAGAAACTTTAGAACTATCATCATGATTTGGGCCGTGAGGAGCAGGGAATAGAACGCTCTACGCTTCTCTGTTTAAAATTATTTGTTAACTTCATGATTGATTTTCTTCTTCATATTTTCATAGAGGTTGTCCAAAACAATATATAAAAAGTCTGATTATGAACAGGAGGGTAAAAGGTGTTATTTTTTCTCCTCAAAATTTCATCAATTTCTCATTTTGTGGTTCAATCTGGATGGTTTGCAGGTGGTTGTGGTGCTTGTCTTGTTTTAATATCCAAATACAATCATGTGCTCGATCAAGTTGAGGATTTCACAGCAAGTTCATGTCTCACACTACTTTGCAGCATACATGGATGCTCTATAACCACAAGTGAAGGCCTTGGAAACAGTAAAGATGGCTTCCATCCAATTCATGAAAGAATTGCAGGATTCCATGCTACTCAATGTGGATTTTGCACTCCTGGAATGTGTGTGTCTCTTTTTGGGACTCTTGTCAATGCTGAAAAGACCAATTGTCCGGAGCCTCCTTCAGGTTTCTCGAAAGCCACTGCTGCTGAGGCTGAAAGGGCCATTTCTGGGAATCTTTGTCGCTGTACTGGGTATCGACCGCTTTCTGATGCTTGCAAAAGTTTTGGTGCTGATGTTGATATGGAGGATTTGGGCTTAAACTCTTTCTGGAGAAAAGGAGAAAGTGATGATGTCAAGATAAGTAGGTTGCCTAACTATAATCATCACCACAAGAAGAGTAAATTTCCTGAGTTTTTGAAGGAGATCAAGCCTGATGTGTTCATGGCTTCTAAAAAACATAGTTGGCTCAGTCCTACTAGTCTGAAAGAGCTTCAAGGCTTATTGGAACCAAACAATAGTGCTAGAACTAGGATAAAGCTTGTTGTTAGTAATACAGGAATGGGTTATTACAAAGATACAGAAAGTTATGACAAGTATATTAATCTGAAGGGAATTTCTGAGCTCTCAAAGATCAAAAGGGATGAGACAGGGATTGAAATTGGAGCAGCAGTGACTATATTTAAGGCAATTGAAGCTTTAAAGCCAAAAAGCCAATGTGAATTTCTCTCTGATTTTGATACTATACTTGAAAAAATTGCTGATCATCTGAGCAAAATAGCCTCTGGGTTTATAAGGAACACAGCTAGTGTAGGTGGCAATCTAGTGATGGCTCAGAAGTATCATTTCCCGTCTGATATAGCTACAGTACTTCTTGCTGTGGATGCTAAGGTTCATATAATGACTGGCACAAAATTTGAATGGCTTACATTGCAAGAGTTTCTAGAAAGGCCACCATTAGGACTGCAAAGTGTGCTTTTAAGCATTAAAATCCCATACTGGAAATCCAGCAACAGTGCTTCACCAAAACATGGAAGTAAAATTTTCTTTGAGACTTTTCGAGCTGCTCCTCGACCACTGGGAAATGCATTGCCTTATTTAAATGCAGCTTTCTTTTTTGAGGTTTCTTCCAGTAAAGATTTTGAAGGAACTGTGAGGATAGATAACTGCAGGCTTTGTTTTGGTGCTTATGGCGTTAAACATGCAGTTAGAGCTACCAAAGTTGAGGAACTACTGATAGGAAAGTTGTTAAATCTTGGAATTGTATATGAAGCCGTCAACTTGCTTACAGCTATTGTAGTACCTGAAGATGGAACTTCAAAGATTGCTTATTGCTCAAGCTTGGCAATTGGTTTTCTCTACAAGTTCTTAAGTCCTTTGATTTATGACTATTCTATTGAAAAACTTACTAATGACTCAAATAGGTATACTGGTTCATCAGTCAAGAAGATATTTGACTTAAAAGAGAATAATGGGAAAGTTCATTATGATAAAGTTCCTGCTTTACTATCATCAGGCAAACAAGAGATTCAAGTAGGTGATGAGTATCGTCCCATTGGTGAGCCAGTTACAAAAGCAGGAGCCGCATTACAAGCTTCAGGTTTGTTTTTGTACATTAAAGTTAGATAATTACTTTATAACCTCGTTTCTTTCATATATATGGCATTTGAAAGTGGTAAACCAATGTTTTAACAAATAGTCTAACATGCTATTACGATCAAAATATATTTTCATCCCTAAGATTCTTCTTCAATGTAATCTTATGATTCTATCATGGATTATCAAACTCATTTACTTGGAAAACTACTTATTTAAGCATCAATCTTATTGTCATGGTTTGAACCATTTGTGAATTCATGTTTCGCCCAACTTATTTACAAAAAATGCTATTGTAAAAAGCATTTTCTATACTAGTGATTAATTAATATGATTAAATTCTTTTTCTCGGGCTCCTATTTTGAGGCAACTCTGTATACGCATTCTTGCTTTCTTATCTTGTTGACTACTATCTAGTGTATAAACTAAGCTTATTCTCTCATTTTGTTTCCTATTAACTGTATGTGCTATGATTTGGAATATCTTTTTATTGAGAATTAAATGTTTTGCAAATAAATTGTAGGTGAGGCTGTGTATGTGGACGACATTCCTTCACCAACAAATTGCCTGCATGGAGCATATATTTACAGTACAAAACCTTTAGCAAGGGTAAAGAGTATAGAGCTCAAAAAACTAGATGGAGTTAGGGCAATTATTTCAAGTAAAGACATCCCTAGTGGTGGAGAAAATGTAGGGTCTATTTCTGCATTTGGTATTGATCCTTTATTTGCAGATGAGGTTGCTAGATGCATTGGTGATCGTATTGCCTTTGTGGTAAGAAACTTGTAGATACTCATAGATTTGCAGATATGGCTGGATGTGTTGGGATAATGATTATTACTACATGAATGTGTATAGGTTGCAGATACTCAAAAACTTGCAGATATGGCTGCAAACTCTGCCGTTGTTGAGTATGATTGTGAGAATCTTGAAAAACCTATTCTATCTGTTGAAGAGGCTGTTGAAAGATCTAGTCTTTTTGAACTTCCTCCTACGCTCTATCAGCAACAAGTTGGTGATATAACAGAAGGAATGGCTGAAGCAGACCATAAGATTCTTTCTAGTGAGGTACATGGAATAAGAAAATTCTTCCTTCATTTAATCATTTTTTCTACTAGCTAACACAAATATAGCACAAAAGAAGAATGAGATGATTTCATTGTGTGACAGGATCATACATTCATTCATATCTTAGACACACAACAAACTCCACTAAAACATAGGCATAGATTAGAAACAAACTAATGTATGGTTTAAGCAAATCTGAACATTTTCTTTAATATCTTCTATCACTATCACCCTTTTTAGTTGGATTTTGAATAATTAATCTTTAATTTGTTATGTATCTCAAACGTATTCTTTATCATGTAGATCAAACTTGGGTCTCAATACTACTTCTATATGGAGACACCAGCTGCACTTGCTATACCAGATGAAGACAATTGCTTGACAGTTTATGCTTCAAGTCAAGGGCCCGAGTGTATACATTCTACTGTTGCCAGATGCTTAAATATTCCTGAGCATAATGTTCGTGCAATCACAAGAAGGGTTGGTGGTGGTTTTGGTGGAAAGTTTACAAAAGCCCATCCTGTGAGTATCCGGTTTTGTATCATCCTCCCTCCAGTCCTGTTTATAAACATCTATTAACAACTTGACATAAATTAAGAGTTAGTTGTTTAGTTAGTTAGGGACGCTGGGTGGAAAAACTTAATACTCCCTTCATTCCCAAATATAGGA
Organism: Neltuma alba; assembly: GCF_004799145.2. Taxonomy (NCBI): domain Eukaryota; kingdom Viridiplantae; phylum Streptophyta; class Magnoliopsida; order Fabales; family Fabaceae; genus Neltuma; species Neltuma alba. Next base: position 230,078 of record NW_021635802.1, on the reverse strand, counting down.
GCTAGATAAGGGGCTTGTTTTGATCCTACATATAATATCTCAATTCACTTTATCTGTCAAATTTATAATTTTTTCCTTTGAAATATCCCTATTAATTGTACATAGTAAGGAGATTTTCGTCAAGGGTTAATTTCAATGCATATGATTAAAGTGTGTATTTTATGGAAACCAACATACATTTGTTAGAAATAACTAACTTAAAGTAATTTCTTTAATATCTCCCAATTAGTTATCTAACTCTTATACTACCTTCTGTCCTAATTATAAGAGCTAGTTGATTAATTTAAAGAGATTAAGGAAATAAGTTAAGTTAGTTATTTATAATAAATAAGTATTGTCTTTCCTAAAATATCCTTGCTAATGAAGTTTATTGGCTAGATCTATTATTATTAGAGGGACTACCTTGGGAAAAAATGCATAAATATGAGAGACAAGATGGATTGAGATCTTATAATTAGGACCAAAATAAAAGTCAAACGAGATCTTATATTAAGGACCGGAGGTAGTATTAAAGACTAGGGGTAGTACTTTTGACAAAGCCTCATGTCAACCATAGATTTGAAGTGGAATAATTTACTCTAAAAAAAGCAGGTGATGAATGTAAAATTGTTAGGAATAGCATAGGTGTTTCCTACTTTACTTTAAAAGAAACAGGCATAGAATATTTGAAATCTGCTAGTAATTGTGCATCACATAGATTTAGATGCAAGATATCTGATATTTTTGTAAACCAAAATAATGTTATAACATATCAAATTACAATAGAAATATACCTTTTAAGAGGAACATCATATATGTAGTGTTTATGAATGTTTATCGTAACTACTAACAATCACATTTTTCAGATTGCTACAACATGTGCCCTTGCAGCGCACAAATTACACCGCCCTGTCAGGATATATATGAATCGTAAGACAGATATGATAATGGCAGGAGGAAGGCATCCTATAAAGATAACTTACAATGTGGGATTTAAAAGCAATGGGAAGATTACTGCTTTGGACCTTAAGATATTGATAGATGCAGGGATATATCAGGATGTATCTATAATAATGCCAGATGCTGTAATTAGTGCACTTAAGAAATATGATTGGGGTGTTCTATCTTTTGATTTGAAATTATGCAGAACCAATCTTCCTAGCAGATCTGCAATGAGAGCCCCTGGGGATCTTCAAGGTTCATATATTGCTGAAGCTATAATAGAACATGTGGCATCTACACTTTCAATAGATGTAGATTCTATGAGAAGCATTAATTTTCACACATACAAAAGTCTTTCTACTTTCTACAGGAATTCTGCAGGTGAACCCATTGACTATACCTTGGCATCAATATGGAATAAACTAGCTGTTTCTACAAGATTTAATCAAAGAAGTGAAACTGTGAAAGAGTTTAACAAGAACAACATTTGGAAGAAAAGAGGTATATCTCGTATACCTGCTGTGTATCAGGTAGGAGTAAGACAAGCACCAGGAAGAACAAGCATTTTAAAGGATGGGTCTGTGGCTGTTGAAGTTGGAGGGATTGAAATAGGTCAAGGTCTTTGGACCAAGGTAAAGCAAATGGCTGCATATTCTCTGGGTTTGATCCATTGTGATGGATCTCAAGACCTATTGGACAAAATACGTGTCATGCAATCTGATACATTGACCTTGATCCAAGGAGGGATCACTGGTGGTAGTACAACATCAGAGTCAAGTTGTGAAGCAATTAGGCTTAGTTGCAATGTCTTGGTCGAAAGGTTAAAGCCACTCAAAGAAAAGTTGCAGAACGATATGGGTTCTGTCAATTGGAAGACACTTATTTCTCAGGTATCTATTTTTCTCTCATGCATGTGATGACTCCCCTTATATTCATTATCTTGCTAAGTTCTTTAATGGCAAACAAATAAATTTTTTAATTAAATTATAAAGACGATTGCCTCCCAATGTTAGCTCCTTGAAACCCTCCTGATATATCCCAAAAAATTATAGAGACCTCTCTTAGATTTCACTAAAATTATATATCTACCATTCTCAAAGCCAAGACTAATTTTTCTTATATTTTTCAAAATCATACAAACATCTTTTCATATATATATATATATATATATATATTGAACACAAAGCTATGAAGTGAACCATATAGGGACTAGTTCAATTGTGCTCCACTATACAAAGGAATTTCATCTAGAGGAGTTTAAGAACAATTAAAAATAAATAAAAAAATAACTTTATGAATATTACTTATTGCAAGTAATGAATTTTTCATATTCGTTAGCTTGGAAGTGTGCCCTTTGTTAACACCCTGATCCCGCAGAAGTAATCCTTTAGTCCATATTTATCAAATTCACGAGACTTTTGCGTAACTTATCAGCAATATGTCTCCTTGTGCAGGCACATTTACAAGGTGTGAACTTATCAGCAACTTCATTTTATTACCCTGACGTTACCACCAACATGTACCTCAATTATGGTGTTGCAGTGAGTGAGGTAGGCTTATTTTTGTTTCCACTTTCTTATTTAGAAATAGTCAAATTTATGAATGGTTACATTGCTCAAATGTATTTGAAATTTTTGTGGGAGCCTGTTATCGCTGCATCCAATTATCAATAATGGGAAACTAATGGTTAAATGATGTTATTTGACAGGTGGAAATTGATCTTCTCACAGGAGAAACCACTATTATGCAAACAGATATTATTTATGATTGTGGAAGGAGTCTCAACCCTGCTGTAGATTTAGGACAGGTGGGCTATCTAACATTTCTATTTTCTAGTCTCTCTATTTCAAAATAAGAGCGGGTTAAAGGGTCAAAAAATAAATATAAAATGTAAACTATATATAAATCAACTTTTTAAGTCTTGAATAATGTAATTCACATTCTCATGTAGAATAAACAAATTATCAGATTTTGAAGGCGCCTAAGTTGACATGATCATTTTTGGTTGTTGCAGATTGAAGGAGCATTTGTGCAAGGGTTAGGGTTTTTCATGCTTGAAGAGTACGAAACAAATCATGAAGGGTTAGCGTTAGCAGATGGAACATGGAATTACAAAATTCCCACTTTGGACACAATACCTAAACAGTTCAATGTTGAAATTGTTAATGGTGGACATCACAAGCATCGCGTTCTCTCTTCTAAAGGTACGACTTATTAGTTGTTAGAATTCCTAAATTGAAAATTTTCCAAATTATTTGCTTCTAACCATATATGAACGGGTCTGGATTCTCTCAGCTGCAGCATCTCTCAGCGTCCCAATATCTACCATCAGATTGATCTAAGAGCTCACAATATGCCATATCATCATGCTATTAAAAATTAAAAATAAATCTAATTAATGCTATAAAATTGCCTTTTTTTTTAAAAAAAAGAACTATTCTTTTTTTTAAAAAAAATCTGAGTGTAACACCTAATTTCTTGGATCTGTAGAGTTTATTAAGAGTCCAAATTAATATAAATTGAGTCAGATAAGACCACAAAGAGAGGCAAAGTTCTGCCATCAAGTAAAAATACTTGATATAGTTTCGCCAATCTTTATGGTTTTGCCTGACTTGATCTGTATTAGATTGTATTAGATTGAACTTAGATAAATTTTCCAGTCTAAGATGGATAAGTCCAAAAAAATTATATATAAATATTTGATGGTTAAGTTTTTTCATTCTCTATGGTTATCTGGATAAGTCTGGACTCTGAACGTCTCATAGATTCTCTGGCTAAAATGAGCCAGGTGAAAAAAAACTAAATATTCCATGCTAAAAATAATCCCAGTTGAAATCTAGTAAAAAAATTTACACTACAGTTCAGATTTATTTCTAATTTTTAATAACATCACGACGTGGCACAATATGATCTGTGTTAGATGAATTTTAATGGCTGTGATTGCGCCGCTGAGGGACGCAGAGGGAAGAGGACGCTGAGAGTATCCTCTTCCTATATGAACATGCGCATCTTTGTTTTTTCTAACAGTGAATTTCCTTTTATTCCTGTTTATACTATGAGCTGGTTCATCTTTTGGCATATTCCTTCCTGTTTATTATGTTCTTAGGATACTAATATTTGAGTGAATCAAAAAATTGTTTCTACCAACCAAAATAAAGTTGTAAAATTGTTTTGAGTTTCACATATTCACAACTTGAGAGGATTTGGGTTCAAGTAGCTTGTCATCTATTTGCTAAATGAATTAATTGTTATTAAAATAAATATATAAAGTAACCAATAGTAATTGGTCCAGTTGGTAAGGAATCAACTCATAACACATAAAGTTGTGACTTCAAATCCCAATGCCAATATGAGGACATTGTTGGTGAGCAACCTATAAGTAACTGTACTCTTTGAACTTGGAGGCATGTATTAGCCCTAATGAGCGCCTAGTATTTGATTCATCTAAACCTTTTTTGTACAAAAGAAATACATAAAGTAAGCCCACTTTGTATGCATGTGGATTAAGCAAGGAGGGTTTGCTTTAGTCTTTTTAGTTATCTCAATTATATCTTTTCTTTTAACCCGGCATATTTGAAAAATAATTCTGATATGAATAGATGATTGAAAATTTGTTTTTGTAGCTTCCGGCGAGCCGCCGCTACTTCTAGCAGCCGTGGTTCACTGTGCAACAAGAGCAGCAATCAAAGAAGCCAGAAAACAACTTGGTTCATGGAGCAACTCAAGTGAACTTGACAAACCATTCCAATTGGATGTACCAGCAACCATGCCTGTGGTGAAAGAACTTTGCGGATTGGACGTTGTGGAAAGATACTTGAAGTGGAAAATGGCCAAAATGTGAAGGAGTTTATTAATATCTTCAAAATAAATTAGTGTGTTTCATATATTTCCATGATGAAAGAAATATGTACTACTGGCAAAATGTTGTGTTTTATTTTTTTCACTTATGAATTATATTTTGAAAAAGTTTTTTTTGGCCCACGCCTGTAATTTCAAAATAATTTCATATCTTAAGTTAGTCCCATTATATTAAAGATATTTGAAAGCTCTGTTTTTCCTCTGTTTCTTGTGAATGTCTTTTTGTGCAGCAAATGAGGTTTGGAATTGATGTGTATGGGGGTGTGGCCTGCTTGCACAGTATCATTAGGTTGATAGTGTAAATAAAAAAAGAAATTGAACAATCCAACAAGAATAAAGCATGAGAATAATATTTTCTTGCAGAAGGAAAATAAAAAAGAAATATTCTATTGGATTAAAAAGAAGATGCTAAGGAAAACAAGTAAGCTCATAAGTCACGGAAAAACCGAATTTGCAGTTTGGATGCTATATATTATTTTGATTTGGTGTTTGCAAAACTAGTAAACCAATAAGATTTAAATCAATAAAACATAAACACTATATGGTAAAACAATAAGATGCTAACCAACACCCTGATCTCTTAACCAAAGGTCTCAGTTTTGAGCTGTGGGAATGGAGCAACTCCCGCTGAGAGATTTTTGCCTCTTTATATGGAATCTCACTAGGGTCAAATCAGATCTCACTAGTAAACTATATATATGGCCCCTTTTAATAGTCATTTATACAAAACTAAATGATTATTACTTTTTTTAAAAGACATGGTGAAGGATATTCAAAATGAAATGTATATTCCATTTGTTTATATCTTATATTTCTCATTTCCTGTGTTAATTGAAATAAATAATTTTCTCATTTCCGGCTGCTGCACTAAACAGCAAAAAGCAAGTTTGAATATGCAGAAAGAAAGGCAAATAATAATAATAATAATTTTATTGTCGGCCAGTGTTAATGCATTATTCACATTCTTATTGTTCCAACAGCTGATGATTTAGTGGGGAGAAATTTCAAAGTTAAACCCGTTAAAAATGGGATTGGAAATGAGTGTGATCAAATGGGATATGGCCATAGGGGCAAAACAACTTTTGCAACTTATGTGGATAAGAAGCCTAGCTTTTAGAAGAAAGTCGGTGATGTCAAACTAATGTTCTCGAAATTATCGCAAGCATCCAACGTGTCTTTATTTTAGGCCGTAGTATTTGGGATCCGATTTTTTTAGGAGGGTTTGGATTTTCTAAGGTTGTGGCTTGGAATTGTTTGTCAATCCTAGATGTTTGAATCTAGTACGTGCACGTCACTAGCACCCAAGATGAGTGATCTAAGTTCGCTTATATTGAACTGTTTCCCATCAAGATCCACAAGGTTTGAGAAAGTTGCAAATCACTTTCTCCGGTCATAAATAATGCTCTTGTTCAATTATTAATATAAAATTTAATTAGCTAATTTAAAAAAATTAAGAAAGTTAGATGAATTATGGTGTGATAATTTGTTAATCATTAGACTCTTGTTCAATTTTTGTAATAAACGAATTATGTGTTCTCTTGGATCATTATATGACTAACACTTATTGAATTGAGCTTCTCAATTACTACTTTTATTCTCTAATATAAGAGTTAATAGAAGGATTAAATTTGATCCTAAATATAAAATTTTAATTCATTTTGTTCTCTTATTTATCCAAACTAACTATGTTAATAATACACATTAAGCGAGTTTGCATAAAAAAGATAGTTCCAATCCAATTGATTTTAGAGGGTATTTTTAAAAAGTTAACATATATTTTTGATAAACAACTAATTTATCTACTTTTCTTAATTTAAAAAATTAATTAAATAGATTTTATATTAAGAAATTATAGTCATATTTGGAAAATGTTAGGCCTTTTGTGAGAGAATAGAATAGATATAAAAATTACAATTCCTTGAAAGAGACATGATTGTATTTTTAACAGTTAATGGTCACATGGCATGGGGCCCTTAATGCCCCAACTCTGTGATACGTCTCAACTTTGCTAAAATTTAAAATGACAATTTAGGGGGTGTTTGGATAGAAACCTAACTATAGTTTTAAAAGTGATTTTACGATATACAAAATAAATATATGAAGAAGTTTGTCTCGATTTGCAAAAAAATGCTTTTGGAAAGCACTTTTAAGCAAACCCAAACACTCCCTTAGTCGTAGTTAGCAGTCTTTGCGAGACAGGATGCGACAGAGATGCGAGATTTTTTTAATTTTTAATTAAAAAATTGTGTCACCATTTTGATTTTAATATTTTTTGTACTACAAATAATTAATCAAAGTCCTATACTCTTTCAAATATATTTTTGCTTAAGTAATAGTAGTAAATATTTGATTTAACAAGCAAAATAATCATGCCATTTTTCAGTTTTGACAGGTAGAGGTGGATTATTTAAACTTGTTCTTCTTTTTCATGTTTTAAAATTTCTCAAAGTAAATGTTAAATGTGGAGGCCATTATCCTTGATCCCAATTAAATCTAAATATACGTTAATAAAAATGCATTATCATATCATATTGATTGAAGCTTCTTTAAATTACATTTTTAAAAATATTTTTTTCTTTTTTAAACCATCAAAGTAAAAAAACTTATTCAAAGATGTGTTCCATTTACTTTCTTAAATTTAATATTTTTTTTTGGTATTGTTAGAATAAATAAACAAAAATAATCTATAACAAAAACCAAAAAATACATACAAATGTATATCCTGTCGGGGCTTCCATCTTATCCTGTTCTAATTGGGATAGGATAGTATGAACAACTCTAGTAGTCGGTATTATATTCACAATTTTTAAATTATTATTATTATTCTTTTTTTCTGCATGCATACGAAACATAGTTTTTAAATTGTCCGTCAAGATAAGATTTCGAAGAAAAATTTAGCTCCATTATGAGTAAACAATTCTTACATAATTGAAGCACGATTAAGTAATTTCAATTACCATTTTCCATTAACCTCCATCGGTGGGACCTTCAAAGATATTGGCTTGTCATAGGGAATAAATGTGAATTATGTGCCTAACTAGAGAGTTCGAATTTTTTAAAAACTAATCATTGATATAAAAGCTAGTTAATCATTGAATTTGGTCGTGAATATAAATTTTAATCCATTTCGTCCTATATATTTATTATTATTTTTCTCAACTATTATTAGGTGCCTTTTTGTTGAAGGTCATTTGAGCACACAAACCTAAGAGTATGACGCGGGTTACTTCAGCCCATAGGCCCCAGCATTCAAACATCGGCTTGAGACATTTTTTCTATCCTTTCTTACCTAAAAAAGTAGAGGCACCTTATGCTCTTGAACCAATAACTATCTTTCAACTAACCTACTCTTTTCCGTCCCTCAGGACCAACAAAAGGTAATAGAAGAATATTCAAAAACTATTCAATGGGAGTGTTTTGATGAAACCAAATCATAGTTTGGAGAATAGTTTCTAGAGAACAGATTTTTGAAAAAATAGATTTTGTAAAAAAGTGATTCTGATAAAGTGATAGTGCTTGGATAGTTATTATCAGAAACACTTTTTATATATACAAATTACTAAAAAAGACATAAATTAATATGATAATTACATAAAAGATAGATTTTATAATATATTTTAATTTGAAGGAATAAAATTGTTAATAATATATTTTTTACCAAGATAATTAATAATATATAAGATAATATAATTAATAAATAATTAATATGTATATATATTTATAAAATATAAAATTAAATATGTTTTAAAAAAATAATTAAAGAGTATTAAAGTCATATTATCGTTAAGATCTACTCTGATAGGTACAATCATACTTTTTCAATTTGAGCCAGAAATAGAATGGATTCATTTTTTCTGAAACCATGATTTTAAGCTCAAAACCATAACTTTAATTCAAACCATGGTTTCTTCATATTTCTTCCTGTTTGGCAATTTCCTTCCCCAAACTATGGTTTGGGTCCTCAAACCATAGTTTGGGATAACACCCAAACAGGCCCAATAATAGTCTTCTATTAATTCATTTGTATAAGCCGCAGCTAAAGTTGTAAAAATAAGAGTTTAAATATCGCTTGTAAATAATTCAAAGAACTATTGATGACACATGTTAATAGTTTTTGTATTAAGGAATAATTTCAATACAAATGATTTAAAGAAATATTTTAAAGAAATCAATAGTATTTTTGATAAATAACTAATTTTTTTACGGGACTCACATACAAGAACTGAAAATTGAAAATGGGTGCATCAAAGCTGGCAGCTTTGCGGTGTAAGAAGTAAGAAACTAGGCGGAGTTGGAACAGTCTTCCCCGAAGAAACTTCACTTTTGAGCTTTCGTGTTCATCTACGAAATGAGTCAAGGGAAGGCATCACATGAACGAGCTTAAAGCTCTGTTGAGCACATGCTAATTTATATTTGATTGCTCTTATATTAGGAATTTAGGATTGCTCTTAGGGAAATTATAATCAAGTATCAATAAAGAGGTTTAATTACCTTAACTCCTTAAATTCCATTTGACAATTGAAGAGCATACAACAATAAGTTCCATTATAGAAAATCACAACTAGTTTACACTGCTCACTTGTTATTTAAATTTTATGGTAACTAAATATCAATGTTTTAAAAGCCGAATCGGAAGTCGAATCGAAAAGATCAACGGGTCATGGTTCAATTGGTCAGACCGGTCAGATTGTTCGGTCGGACGAGTAAAGGAATAATTAATTTAAAACAATATTATATACATATAATTAATATATATTAAAAATATCAAATTATTAAATAATTTAGAAATGCATTTAAATAATTTAAAATTATAATGAAATCATTGAAAATGGAATAAAACCTTATATATTTAAATTTATGTATGTTTAACATATTTAATGATATTAAAAATAATCAATTCATTCAAATCAAAACATTGTTTTAAAAGATAAACCAGGTATCGAAACAAAAAGGTTAACGACTCACGGTTTTAACACCACAATATATGAAATTTTTAATCAAATAATACTATATGGTTATAAATAGTTTATAATTATATTAGTATATTTAAGGGGGTCAAATTTTTTTATTTTTCTTCTATTTTTTAAAAAATTTTCAATATTTTTTCAGTCAAGCTAAAAAACCATCCGGTTTTCTAAAAACCGTTCCGGTTTCCGATCCAACTCCGGTTTCCGGCTTAATGACGGCTCAACTGCGGTCCTATCTGGCTCAACCATGTGAACGATTTTTTGGTTCAAACTGAATCGTTAATAAGTCCGGCTAACAGTTCAACCTGTCCGACTATCCGGTCTGCTCCGGTTCTTTAATCATTGCTAAATATCTTCCTCCTCAAGATCTATTTGCAATTCTCTCTTGTTTTTAAGATTAAAATACATTCAGTATTTCGAAATATTTTATCAAATACGTCCAATAGTACCCAAATGTATTTTATTGTGTGTCTTGCACTGTGAAGTATTTTTTTTTCTCAAGTGTGTCCAATTTCCTAAAGTATTTATAGTTTATCATTACTCTAAAATATTTTTTTTAAGTACGTTCAACACCATAAAAGATATTGAAGAAATACTTCATGGCACTTGATCTATATTTATTTAATGCACCTTTTGAGTTAATAACGAAGTTAAAATTTCTCATGAAGTAATACTTTAAAAGCATAGTTGTTTACTTTAAGAGTAAAATGACACTATAAAATATTTTAGAATATTAAATGTATCTGATAAAATATTTTAGGATGTTAGATTCACCTTAACCTTTGTTTTTATGTTATTTCCCATGCTATCAAGAAATTAGACTCTGTAGTATCACATTTGTAAAATATTTCAATAGCAGTAAATGTTTATTATTCAAGGTTGAGCCAACTTTAAATTAATCTTACCTTCATTTTTCAATATAAAACATATTTTGACTTTTAATTTGATTCTAAATATAAAATCTAAATCTATTTTATCTCTCATATTTATCTATTTTTTCAAAAGTAATCATTGTAGTAACTGCACATATTAAATATTTAATCAAATGATATTTGATTAGCAATGGTATTTTAGGTAAGAAAACACCTATTTATTACAAATAACTAACTTAACTAATTTTTTTAATCTATTCAAATTAGTTAATTAACTCTTATATTAAGGATCGGACGTAGTATGTATAATTATTAGTTGTACTAATTAGATTTTGTATAGTTTGAAACGAATCCATAAATCTTTATATGTTTTTTAATTAAAATCCCTAAACCTTGACAAACAAATATTCATTAAATGCTACGTGTACCCTTCTGGCACAATTTGCCAAGTATACACATCTTTCTTTTTTTTTAGGTGAGAAGTATGCACATCTTTGTACACATTTTTTAAGTTCAGCTGTTATGCTCTCCAAGCTATTGATCTGTCAACATATTTTACTTTGAAGGTTATGGGTTGCCAAGTCGGTGGCGTACAATTAATCATTGATTTGAAATGTGTGGGACGTACACCGATACCTCAATTCACACTTTCCACATCAATAAATGGCAAAATGCCGTTGAACTTTAAAATAATAAATAATTGATTTTAATACGTTAAAATCTTTTAAAAAAATAGTCAATATTTTTTAAAAAAATATTCAGCATATATATTTTGAGATTCAACAAATATTTTATAGTCATTTTTTTAAAATGTTACTTGATTTTGTATGATGATTTTTCTTATATGTTGAAGAAATTTTTTTTTTAATGATTACAATATTTTTCAATTTTATTTAACATAAAGAAAGTAACTTTCTTTTTTGTTAGGATAAAGAATGTAACTTTTGAGTCCATAATTTTCTAGGGGAACTGGTTTGGATAAAAATAATTATATTTTATTATTAATAGATGAAATTATTAGTCTATTCTAATTTAGACAGAAAAAAAAAGTAAAGTATAATTATATAAGAGTTCAAAAATAATATTTAAGAAATTATATTAGCATATAATTACTTTAAAACCTTTTATTTAAAGGATTAAAATTCTTTATTGTATTTTCAAAATTTGTCAATACTTTTTTAATTGAAAAATCTCATAAAAAGAAACTTGAAAGTACTGTCTCCCGTCTTTATTATAAAACCTAGTTAACTAATTTGAAAAGATTAAAGAAATTAATTAAGTTAATTATTTGTTATAAATAGGTCTTGTTTTCTTAAAACACCCTTATTAATCATGTATATTACCTAAAGTTACCATTTCATGAAACCTTTCATATGTGCAACCACTTTAAGGACTACTTTGGAAAAAATGAATAAATATAAAAGTCAAAGTGGATTGAGGTATTATATTTATGACCAAATTAAAAGTCAAACAAGCTCTTATAATAAGAAACGGAAGTAGTACTATATTTTAAATTAGGTTTGATAATAACATTTTAATAGGTTTTGAGAACTAAACTTGTAAATAATGACATATTTTTATTAAAATTTTTCATTTAAGATTTACTAATTTAAGATTTTTTTTTTGAGATTATCTCTTTTTTAATTTATACTCGTATTTTTAAATTTATAAATGCAAAATACTTCTTATCACAATCAAAATATAAAGTATAATTATTATATAACCTTTAAGATGTTAACATAAGCCCATATAATATCCTAATTATAAAAAGTTAAACTTTTATCTTTTAAATATTACAATCATCTTTAAAAACTTCTATAATTCTGTCCTTCTCTCCCACTCTCAGCTAATATTAAAATTTAAAAGTGAACTCGGGTCTCCGGGGCGGCAACTAACGTACCCTCACACGTAAGCTTTCGAAACCCATATGAATAACAAGCCTAAATATTGGGTTTGAATTCCTCACAGACAAATATATGTTTTACGTGAGAGAGTCACCTTCAGATACGGGAATTGGAAACTGAAAATGGTTAAAATCAAAGCTGGCAGCTTTATCGAATAAGAAAAGTAGGTGGAGCAGGTACAAATCTTCCTTGAAGACACTTCATTTCTGAGCTTTTTGGGTTCATTTGCAGGATGAAGAAGAACGAAGAAAGAAGAGAAAGTTTGGCTTTTGCTGTGAACGGAGAGAGGTTTGAGCTCTCTAGCGTCGACCCATCAACCACTTTGCTTCAGTTCTTGCGTACTCAGACTCCATTCAAGAGTGTCAAGCTCGGCTGTGGTGAAGGTCTGGCTCTGAGACTCTCTGTTCTGGTCATCAACTTCACTAGCTTTAGGATTTTGTAACGAGTTCTTCATTTTGAAACTGCTTGGTCTGGCCAACTTGGCTCATAAAGGACACTGATGAGACTTTCATGAGTTCTGATCAGCCGGCCCCTTTCAAATATAGAGGTGCCCAATAATGATCAAAATAAAAGATCAATAGCAGATTTTTCTGTAGCGTTAAAACCAGTCTGTTTGAAGTGTTTTCTAAGGTTCTGCAACTGTTCCTTCCATAATTACTATTGCATGAACTTCCCCTGTTTTAGATTTTTCCTTCAGTTACAGTGCAGACTTTGCTGATTGATATGAACAGAGGGAATAGTCTCTTCTCTGTTTATTTATGTTTCAATGGTTTAGTTTGTGATAAATCTATCCTTTCTTGATGGAGTTTTTCTTTCTTAATTTTTGTTGTCCATGAAATTTTTCACTGTAGGCCTGCTTCTGTTGTTTAGACATTTAAGAAACAGAGGTGAAAGAAAATTTGGATATTGAAACTTCAGTACTATCATCACGATATGGGGCCTTAGGAGCTGGAAACAGAGTATACTACGCTCTGCTGTTTCAATTGTTCGTTGACTTTATGGTTCATTTTCTTCTTCATACTATAAGAGAGGCAGTGATCACTTTTAGTTTAATTTTTTCATATATCTGTTAATTCTATCCAACGGTTGAAATTCTTGGTGAATTTCTTTTATTTCTTTTTTTGTATATTAAATATTTGGATGTTGCTGCGCTTCTTTTTACATTTTAAGAAACAGAGACAAAAGAAAAATTGGATAATGAAACTTCATTGCCATCAACACAATAAATTTGTGCTGTTGGAGCTGGGACCAGAGTGTAATTCGCTTTGCTGTTTCAATTATTTGTCGACTTTATGGTTAATTTTGTCCTTCACAACATAATAGACGTTGTTTAAAACACTTATATACACTTATCCTTCTTTTTAACGCAAAAAAAAAAAAAAAAAGATCCTTCTACTTTTATTGACAGTTTAAATATAAACATGAAGGTCAATATTACTTTTTATCCTCAACATTTCATTAATTTTTTATTTCATTTTTCAAATCCGGTGTGCAGGCGGTTGCGGTGCTTGTCTTGTTTTAATATCCAGATACGACCCTGTGCATGACCAAGTTGAGGATTTCACAGCAAGTTCGTGTCTCACACTACTTTGCAGCATACATGGATGCTCCATTACTACAAGTGAAGGCCTTGGAAATAGTAAAGATGGATTCCATCCAATTCAAGAAAGAATTGCAGGATTCCATGCGACGCAATGCGGATTTTGCACTCCTGGAATGTGTGTATCTCTTTTTGGAACTCTTGTTAATGCTGAGAAAACTAATCGTCCCAAGCCTCCTCCAGGTTTCTCAAAAGCCACAGCTGCTGAGGCTGAAAGGGCCATTTGTGGGAACCTTTGTCGCTGTACTGGCTACCGACCACTTTCTGACGCCTGCAAAAGTTTTGGTGCTGATGTTGATTTGGAGGACTTAGGGTTAAACTCTTTTTGGAGAAAAGGAGAAAGCGATGATGTAAAGAGAAGTAGGTTGCCTAAATATGATGATCAGCACAAGAAGATTAAATTTCCAGAGTTTTTGAAGGAGATCAAGCCTGATGTGTTCACGGCTTCTGGAAAACATAGTTGGCTCAGTCCTACTAGTCTAAAAGAGCTTCAAGGCCTATTGGAAACAAACAAAAATGCTGGAACCAAGATAAAGGTCGTTGTCAGTAATACAGGAATGGGTTATTACAAAGATATAGAAAGCTATGACAAGTATATTAATCTGAAAGGAATTTCTGAGCTCTCAGAAATAAAAAAAGATGAGACAGGGATTGAAATTGGAACAACAGTGACTATATTTAAGGTTATTGAGGCTTTAAAACCAAAGAGCGGATGTGAGTTTCTCTCTGACTTTGATATGATACTTGAAAAAATTGCTAATCATATGAGTAAAGTAGCCTCAGGGTTTATAAGAAACACAGCCAGTATAGGTGGCAACCTGGTGATGGCTCAGAAGTATCATTTTCCCTCTGATATAGCTACAATACTTCTAGCCGTGGATACAATGGTTCATATAATGAATGGCACAAATTTTGAATGGCTTACAATGCAAGAGTTTTTGGAAAGGCCACCATTACGTTTGGAAAGTGTGCTTTTACGCATTAAAATTCCTAGTTGGGAATCCAATAAAAGTGATCCTAAAAATCGCAAAAGGAAAATCCTCTTTAAAACCTTTCGAGCTGCTCCTCGACCGCTTGGAAATGCACTAGCTTATATAAATGCAGCTTTGTTAGTTGAGGTTTCTCAAGGCAAAGATTCAGAAGGGACTTTGATAGATAATTGCAGGCTTTCTTTTGGTGCTTACGGGACCAAACATGCAATAAGAGCAACAAAAGTCGAGGAGCTACTAGTAGGAAAGTTATTAAGTGTTGATGTCATACATGAAGCTATCAACATGCTCCCAGCTATTATTGTACCTGAAGAAGGAACTTCAAGAATTGCTTATCGGTTAAGCTTGGCAGCTGGTTTTCTCTTTAAGTTCTTGAGCCCTTTGATTGACCATTGTGATCAAAATTTAAATAATTACTCAAATACATCTACTAGTTCGTCATTCTTTAGGGCTTTAGGCATGGAAGAGAATATTGGGCAAGTCCATCACGATAAAGGTTCTACTTTCCTATCATCTGGAAAGCAAGAGATTCAAGTAGATGATGAGTACCAACCCATTGGTGAGCCAATAACAAAAGCAGGGGCTGTCATACAAGCTTCAGGTTTGTTTTATATACGTTCAAGCTTCAAAATCGTTTGACAACCCATTTTCTTCCCATATTTACGGCATTTGAAATTTAAAGTGGTAAGTAAATGTTTTAACAAACATGCTAGCATCTTGTTTTGCAAAAACTTTCAATCCATCTTTGACACCAACCATTTTGTCACAGAATATATTTTCATTTTAGAGACTCTTACAGCATGCAAGTTTAACAATCTATCCCAGATTACCTCACTCTTCTACTGGTTATTGATTACATGATTTGCATTATGCATTCTTTAAGTACCATTTATTTGAATGATAGATTAATATGACTGAATTCCGTTTCCCAAGCTCCTAACTTGTATCAACTTCACATTCTTGGTTTCTAGTCTCACTCACTACTATTTGCCTCAAGCCATGAATCATATTGACTGTGATTTAAAAACCAACACATAGTTCATTTTCAATGCTTCTGCTAATCTTCATCCAATAAACTAAGTGATCCTTGTTTCTGCCATCTCTATTTTATACGTTAAGATTTGTGTTAGAATAAAGTTGGCCGCGATTGAAAAACAACCATATAGTTCCTTCTCAATGCTTACACTAGTCTTTTTCCAATAAACTAAGCTTATTCTCTCATTTTGGTTACTCTTAACTTTATGTGTTATGTTTTGGAATATCTTTTTAATTAAGAGTTACGTATTTTTCAAATAAATTGTAGGCGAGGCTGTGTATGTGGATGACATTCCTTCACCAACAAATAGTCTACATGGAGCATATATTTATAGTACAAAACCTCTAGCAAGGGTAAAGAGTATAAAGCTACAAAAGCTAGATGGAGTGAGGGCAATCATTTCAAGTAAAGACATCCCTGATGGTGGGGAAAATGTTGGGTCTGTTTCTACATTTGGTGTTGATCCTTTATTTGCAGATGAGATTGCTAGATGTATTGGTGATCATATTGCTTTTGTGGTGAGTTTTAAGCTACCTTATTTTGGTCCACCAAAAATTTGGATAATGTTTTATTTACTTTTACTGCATGAATGTGTTTAGATTGCAGATACTCAGAAACTTGCAGATGTGGCTGCAAACTCTGCCATTGTTGAGTATGATTGTGAGAATCTTGAAAAACCTATTCTATCTGTTGAAGAGGCTGTTCAAAGATCTAGTCTTTTTGAAGTTCCACCTACGTACCAACCACAAGAAGTTGGTGATATAACAAAAGGAATGGCTGAAGCAGATCATAAGATTCTTTCTGTTGAGGTACAGGGAACAAATTAATTCTTCCTTCATTTAATCATTTTCTCTTCTATCTAGCACAAACATGCCACAGAAGAAGAATGAGATGTGATCATTGCATGTCAGGTTTTATACATTGATACCTCTGATATATTACAAATTCCACAAATATACAGCATAGACAAGAAATAAACTAATTTATTGTTTAAGAAAATACAAACATTTTCTTTAATAACCACAAAATAAATTCTTATTTCTTTTGTGTTTCCGTGCTGTGCATTTGGGAATTTGAATGTTGTGTGTGTATATTTTCCCCCCACCGATCCTTTTTTCCATTTTCATATGTTCTTTTTTTATTTTTGCAGTTCAATGGTGTGTTGTTTTTTTTAAATTTTTATTAAAAAATAAAAAAATTAAGGTCCTAGCCTGTCTAGACTAGTCCATGTAGATCATCAGAACAAGTCTAGTCTAGGCCAACCTCAGGTTGGTGTTGGACTGGACCAGACCAAACCAGACCATGGGCTGCTTTGTGTAGCCTGAGCTCTTCACCAGACCAGACCTTAGGTTGATGCTCAACCTGATCTTGTTTGGTTCATGCACACTTTGTCTTCTATTATTGTCGCCTCTTTCTACTTCTATTATGAATAATTAATCTTTGATTTGTTATATATGTCAAAGATATTCTTTATCATCTTTAGATGATTTGACATTTCTTTGGATAATGTAAAATGTAGATCAAAATTGTGTCACAATACTTCTTCTATATGGAGACACAAGCTGCACTTGCTATACCAGATGAAGACAATAGCTTGACGGTGTACACTTCAAATCAAGGGCCAGAGAGTGCACATACCACTATTGCAAGATGCTTAAATATTCCTGAGAATAATGTTCGTGCAATCACAAGAAGGGCAGGTGGTGGTTTTGGTGGAAAGTTCACAAAAGCTAATCCTGTGAGTATTTCAGTTTTGTATTATGCTCCTTCCACTCCTGTTTACAAACATCTATGAATAACTTCATGTAAATTAAAAACATTAGTTAAAATTAGTTATTTCTGGTGAAAATTTAAAAATTAACTAATAAATTCAATAGGTAGAATAGTTTGTTTATTTATTTATATTTTTTTATATAGACAATTTAAAACCCTCTCCCTCATAGTAGAGGGGACCCACACACCCACCTACCCTTACTTGGTAACATAGCGTATAGAACCCATAACCTCTTCTATGAGAGGAGGCATGGAGTGTCAATTGAGTTATAAACTCTTAACATATAGTTTGTTTAATTAGTTAGGGATACTAGGTGGAAAAAATTGATACTCCTCCGGTTATTAATATAGGGCATCATTGTTCAGTTGATTTCGATCCTAAATATAACACCTATTTTTCATATTTATCAATTTTTTTTCTAAATTATCCCTATAGATACTCCCTCAACTATAATCAAGTAGAAAAAAGAAAGAAGATATTAAGAAAGATGATTATGGTGTTTTAAAAAAATATATCATATTTTTTATAATTAACTAGCTTACCTAACTTTCTTAATCTAATCAAATTAGTCAAATAAATCTTATATTAAGGACTGGAGAAGTACTTTAGACAACGCATGTTATATCAAGGGGCATGCTGAAAGTCGTAATAATAAGGGCCGGAGCAAGTAGTTATTTATGTTCTTCTCACATAATCTTCTCTGTATATGAATTATGCTCATGGTAACCATAGATTTGAAGCAGAATAACTCGCTCTTGAAAAAGCTGGTGATGAATGTAAAATTGGCGGGAACAGCATGGGTGTTTCCTTCCTTGTTTTAAATAACGCAGACATAGAATTTTTGAAATCTCCCAGCAAGTGTGCATCAAATAGATTTTAGATACAAGATATCTGATATTTTTGAAAAGCAAAATAATACTAACATATGAAATTACAATAGAAATATTTGAATAGTGACATTCAGATCTTTCAGGTTGCTACATCATGCGCACTTGCAGCACACAAATTACGCTGCCCTGTCAGGACATATATGAATCGTAAGACAGATATGATAACGGCGGGAGGAAGGCATCCTATGAAGATAACCTATAATGTGGGATTTAAGAGTAATGGGAAGATTACTGCTTTAGAACTTGAGATATTGATAGATGCAGGAATATATGAGGATGTATCTATAATAATGCCAAATTATGTAATTGGTGCACTTAAGAAATATGACTGGGGTGTTCTATCTTTTGATGTGAAATTATGCAAAACTAATCTTCCTAGTAGAACTTCAATGAGAGCCCCTGGGAATCTTCAGGGATCATATATTGCTGAAGCTATAATAGAACATGTGGCATCTACACTTTCAATAGATGTAGATTCTGTGAGAAGCATTAATCTCCACACATACCAAAGTCTTTGCACTTTTTACCCGAGTTCTGCAGGTCAGCCTACTGAGTATACCTTAGTTTCTATATGGGATAAGTTAGCTATTTCTGCAAGGTACGACCAGAGGAGAGAAATGGTGGAAGACTTTAATAGGAACAACATCTGGAAAAAAAGAGGTATATCTCGTGTGCCTGTTGTGTTTGAAGTAACTATGAGCCAATCACCAGCAAGAACAAGTATTTTAAAGGATGGGTCCGTTGTTGTTGAAGTTGGAGGGATTGAAATAGGTCAAGGTCTGTGGACTAAGGCGAAGCAAATGGCTGCATATGCACTTAGTTTAATACAATGTGATGGATCTCAAGACCTATTAGATAAAGTACGTGTCATACAATCTGATACGTTGAGCATGATTCAAGGAGGGGCCACTTTTGGTAGTACTACATCTGAGTCAAGCTGTGGAGCAGTTAGGCTTAGCTGCAATGTCTTGGTTGAGAGGCTGAAGGCATTCAAGGAAAAGTTGCAAAAGGATATGGGTTCTGTCGATTGGAACACACTTATTTCTCAGGTATATAGAAACATGAAAGTTCAAATCATCCTTATTTTCCTTGCTATAATGACAATGTGGATGTGGTTTTAACATAAATGCGGTGATTCTCCTTATATGTGTTATATTGCTAAGGTAATACATTGATCCTGCATAGATAATACTTCTCCTCAATCATATTGATCAAGGGATGAGATTTAGAAAGTTCCTTATTATTTCTGAAATTTATGACACTTTCGCATAACTTGTACAAGAGTTCTTTTTATTTTAAAAGCATTTTAACCGCCATGTTTGTAATCACCAATATGTTTCCTTGCGCAGGCACACTTACAAAGTGTGAACTTATCAGCAACTTCATTTTATAATCCTAACAGTGCAACCAGCACGTACCTCAATTATGGTGTTGCAGTGGGTGAGGTAGGCTCATTTTGTATCCAATTTCTCATTTAGAAAGTGATTTTTTTTTAATTAAGCTTGTGAATGGCTACATTGCTTAAATGTATTTAAATTTTTGTGGAAGCTTCTTGTTACATCAAATTATCATTGATGTGGGAAACTAAAGGTTGAATATTATTTCACAGGTGGAAGTAGATCTTCTCACAGGAGAAACCACTATTATGCAAACAGATATTATCTATGATTGTGGAAAGAGTCTCAACCCTGCTGTAGATTTGGGACAGGTGAGCGAGCTAAGATTTCTATTTTCTACTCTTTTTCAAAATAAGGGTTGTTTAAATTAATGTCAATGGTGGCTATATCATAATGCAAATAGAGAGAAAGATTGATAGAAGTAGGTAGACCCAATCTTCTTCTCTTCTGGTGTTACTCCATATCAGCTGACAGTTAGGTTTCTTATTACTCCCTCCGTTTTTAGCTTATAAGATGCTTTTGGAGCAAATTACAAAAACCAAATAATCTTGTTAAGTATGGTTAACAATCTTAATTTTTTAAAGAAGTATAAATTTTCAAAAATGCCCTTCATTTAACACTAACCCTCTAATTAACTCATGCTTGATTAATGGAGATTTTTGCAACAAGGTCATTAATGAATCATAATTTTTTTTCCATAAGTTAAGAAGTCAATTAAAATTAGTTATTTATAAAATATCAAAACTATCCTAAATAAAAGCTATTAGTTAGAGTAGTTTGGTAATTAGTTAGGAAGTTTTGTAGTTACTTAAGGTTACTAGCTAAGTGAAAAAAAATTAGTACTTTAGACAAAACATGTTATATTATGAAACATGCAAAGGTCCTTATAATAAGGGCTAAAAGGAGTATAAACATCTCCCTAGAAAACATCGTATAAATTGGAGGAGAGACAATAGTTTAATACTCCTCCGGTCCTTAATATAAAACTCATTCAACTAATTTGATTAGATTAATGATATTAGGTAAGTTAATTAATTATAAGAAATGTCACATGTTTTTCCTAAAATACCATAATCATCTTTCTTAATACCTCCTCTTCTTCTACTACTTGATTATGGTTGAGGGAGTCTCTATAGGGGTAATTTAGAGAAAATTGATAAATATGAGAAATAGGTCTTATATTTAGGACCAAAACCAACTCAACAATTAGGTCCTATATTAAGGACCGGAGGAGTAGTTCTTTTAAGTCTAGAAAGTTTGCACAATGTTGACAAGCTGGAAATTGAGCGACTCATTTTGGGATTCATGTAACTACATTGAGTCCACATTATTTTGAAATTAACGAAAGAATATGAAAAAGGCTTGGATAACCAAATAAAATAATATGGCATAAGTTATTCTCATGTATAATAAGCAGAAGTTATTAGATTTTGAAGTTGTCTAGTTTGACATAATATTTTTTTGGTTGTTGCAGATTGAAGGAGCATTTGTGCAAGGGTTAGGGTATTTCATGTTTGAAGAATATGAAATAAATCATGAAGGATTAGTTTTAGTAGATGGAACATGGAATTACAAAATCCCCACATTAGACACCATAACTAAACAGTTCAATGTTGAAATTCTCAACAGTGGACATCACAAGTATCGCGTTCTGTCTTCCAAAGGTATGGCTTATTACTTGTTAGAATTCTTGATTTGAATTTTTTTTCAAATTATTTGTTCCTTAGCAGCACACACACATACACACACACACACATATATGCTTTTTGGACCATCCTCTTTTAGTTGATTCGTGAAGCTATTAGGTATGTTTGGCATGGCTTTTGCTTTATTAAAATTGACTTTTTAAACCTAAAAACCGATTTGGGTCTAAAAGTATATTTGCCATAGGTTTGGCGGCAAATGACTTTTTGCCTAAAAACCACTTTAAAGTTGAAGTAATTTTTTTTTTGTTTTTTACTTTTCTTTTTTTATATTTGAACCTTTTGAAACTAGCTTTTCAATATATTATTCAAAAAAATTTTCGTCAAGCTGACACTTTTATAGTAGCCTATTAAAACATAAATCACATTACACTAATTAATTTTTACCTCAGTTTTAATTTGCAAAATTCAATTGAGATAAAAGTCACTCTTGCAAACGTCCATTCGAACAAACCTTGATTTAATAAATCATGTGAAATTTAATTGCAAAATGAATGAAACCAATATTAAAGCATTCGAAAGTTGAATTTCCTTTGAATTTCCGTGCTTATATATGGTTCATCTTTTAGCATTGTTCTTTATGTTCTTAGGATGCTAATATTGAGTAAATCAAATAATTGTTTCAACCAACCAAAATGGACTCACAAAATAGTTTGTGTTTCACATATTCTCAACTTTCAAGTTGCATGTCATCTACTACTTCGGGTTCTTATAAGACCCTATTTGACTTTTATTTTGGTCTTAAATATAAGACCCTAATCCATTTTATCTCTCATACTTATACATTTTTTTTTTCTAAAGTAACCCTTCTAACAATAATAGTTCTAGTCAATACACTTGATTAGCAAGGATATTTTAGAAAAGACAATACCTATTTAGGATAAATAACTAACTCAACTTACTTCCTTAATCTCCTCAAATTAGTCAACTGGCTCTTATAATTAGGACCGGAGGTAGTATTTGTTAAATGAATTAATTGTTGTTGAACACTTTTTTTTTTAATAAGAATTGTTGTCGAACACTGATTCCAAAGAAGATATGAAATGTCAGGTGATCAAGCATATGATGGTGCACACCGTTAATTAAATAGCTTAGACAAATGTACTGCCTTCGCAACAGTCTAAAAGTAATAAATAGCTTTTGCCTTGTTAATCTGGATAAAATAATTGT
The DNA here is from genome assembly GCF_004799145.2 of Neltuma alba. NCBI lineage: Eukaryota > Viridiplantae > Streptophyta > Magnoliopsida > Fabales > Fabaceae > Neltuma > Neltuma alba. The sequence continues at coordinate 206,997 of NW_021635802.1, read as the reverse complement.
TAAAAAAAAAAAAGCATCTCTATCTACAGGTAAGACCAAAAGAATTGGTTATAATTGCTCTATTTATCTCTTATTATTATTCTTTAGTTTTATTTTGAGGATTGAATGGTTATATGTTCTTAGATTGCTTTGTAATTAAACTCTTGTCAAGAATACATAAGAAAGGAAAGATATGGGCCAAGCTTCTTTAAAGATCAATCTTTAGGATTTTGCTTTTATTCTCCAGACTTGTTTAGCTACCCATGAAGTAGGCATATTCTTTGTATGCGGATAAGTCAAAATAGAGAGAACCTAAATCGAAAAAGTAGAAGAGCTAAAATAGGAGGTGTGGGTTTAATTTACCTTTTTTCAGTTATCCTAATTTTATCTTTTTTTTAAGGGAGAATTAAGAAGAGGTCTCAAAAAAAAAAATTTAATTATCAAAAAGTTTTAGTGACAAGTGATCATCCTAAACATATTGTTGATAGATTTTAGGATAATTAAATCCCTTATTTAATTAGGATATGATTGTAATTCTCCCTTTCTTTAGCACTAAATTCTCAAAAAAGAATTCTTGTACTAAAAGATACTTGAAAATTTGTTCCGATAGCTTCCGGTGAGCCACCACTACTTTTAGCAGCTGGGGTTCATTGCGCAACAAGAGCAGCAATCAAAGAAGCCAGAAGACAACTTGCTTCATGGAGCAACTCAGATGAACTTGACAAACCATTCCAATTGGATGCGCCAGCAACTATGCCTGTGGTAAAGGAACTCTGTGGATTGGACATTGTGGAAAGATACTTGAAATGGAAGATGGGCAAAATATGAAAGGAGTTTAATATCTTGGAAATAAATTGCTGTGTGTGTTTCATGTTTGGATGCTTAAGAAATATGTACTAGTTTGTCAAAATGTTGTGTTTAACAGTTCTATCTTCTTATGAACTATATTTTCAAGATGATTTCATTTGTATCTTAGGTCATATAGAAGCACTATGTGAGATGTATTTGGAAAACTCTCTTTTTTTCAGCTGTTTCTTGTGTAGTAAATGAAATTTGAAATTTATGTGTATGTCGGCGTGGGCGTTGCACTCAATGCAACTCATGTTAAACTTTCTTGGATTTTGATTTGATACAACTCAATTCTAGTTTTATAAAATATATCATTTAAAATATAGGAACTGAGTTACAACTAACTTAAAACTATACAAATTAAATTGTAGTAAATTAAAATTTAACTAAGTCAAAAATATAGAAACTACAAGATTACGTTTCAAAGCAAAATAATAATATTATGAACAGAGCTACTTCCAAGTTACATTTAGGTCAAACAATGGCTAAGTTTAATCCAACAATATTAATTCTTGACAAACGGATCGCAAAAAAAAAAAAAAAAAACTGCATGCACCCATAAACAGAAACACATGAGGAACACGCATAAATACTATATTTAGTCTTTAATATAAAAGTCAGGTAATTAATTTACAAATATAAAGAAAATTAATTAAAATGATTATTTGTAATAAATAGATGTTATCTGCTTTAAAATATCGTTATTAATCATATTCATGAATACATATTGGAGACAAAGGTTTTATATTACTAAATTGAATATCCAATTAACTTGATCAAAAAAGGCTTTAGATCCTACTAAGTCTTGCTTTGTTGGCAATGTTTGTTTTGTCTTCTAACCATGAACTTCATTTAAAATTTATCCTCGTACTATCTTCGGTCCTTAATATAAGAACTAACAGGGGTTTATATCTCCATAATCACCTCTTTTCTAATTTGGATTAATGACTCTTTGATAATGTTCAAATGCGGCGAAAAGAAAGTTGTAAGATGGTGATTTATTTCCATATTCATGCATTTACTTTTATTTTACTCTCTTGAAATAATTGACATAAAAACGTAAATAAAATTAGTTGATTGCCTTATTTAACCCATATTTTCAAAAGAGGAGCCATAATTATTTGTGAATTCTTTATCGTAGTTTTTAATTAATCTACCATATTACTCAACAATATTCAATTATTCATACCAAAAGTAGTATTAGAAAAAAAAAATTTTGGCTGAATATTAGGAATAAAATATTAACTAATTCATTAACTTTACACAAAGACTTATATATACATGGAGATGGTATGTTGTTTTTTTAGCAAAATTTAAGTCAAGTTGTTTATATTCATTAACTCAAGTTTATAAATAAATTTATAAGTGCAAATACACATTTTAACAACTAACATTATCAAGATTACATGTGTTCATTTTTCATAATAAATTTATAAGCACAAATACACATTTTAACAACTAACAATAACAAAATTATAAGTGTTCATATGAAAGTCTATAAATCCTAACTCACATGATAAGAATTGATGTGAAAAAATTTATAAGTATCCATAGATAAATTTTACAGGTGTGCGCACGTATTTTAACAATTAATACCCACCTTAGTTACTTATAATAAAGATTATTTTTTAAATTATTCCTTATGACAAGAAATATTTTGAAAATTTTAAGATTAGTTGAACAAGATAATAGAAGACATGGTATATCTGTGTATTACTATTACAATGATATAAAAACGGTTATGATATATTAACAAAATAATCACATATATGGTTTCGTTTATTGTCTGCCCTTTTTTTTTTTGTATATTTTCACCAGCGTTTATTATGGCATTGAATTTGAATTTCCTCAACCATATCTCTCTTTAATTTCAATTAAGAAATTCAACAATTTAATAAATCCAACAAGAGCATCCTATTGCCAAATGAATGAATGATCTTTCTTTGTTTTTTTTTTTTGGTTTTTTCAAATACAATAAGCTATGGCTTGAAACCGTGCAGAGATTAAAGATCAAAGTGCCAATGCATGGCATTCATTACAATTACAAGACTTGATTGACTAATTTGAAAATATTAAAAAAATTAAAAAAATTATTTAATTGTAGCATGTGTTATCTGATCTCACTAAAATACTTATGTGTATCATTAGATTATACATCAATTTATAAGTGATGTAAATTAGTTTGGAAAAAAATAAATGACAAATATAAATACTTTACTTATAAATTTATATATAATTTGATGATACAACACTTTAGAGTTTTTTAAAGTGTGTCCACCATAAAAATATTAAAAGATTACTTAAGAATGATTGATACATGTTCATTTAATGGACTTTTGAGGATTTAATGGCTATGTTAAAAGTGTCCCAGAAAAATAATTTAAAGACACAATTGCTCCTTAAAAAAATAAATACTTTAAGAAAAAATTATACCACAAAATATTTTAAAATGCTAAACTTATATGAAAAAACACTTCATAATATCAGATCAACCGCAGTACAAAATACATTATTTTATTATCCTCATGTTAAACAGATTGGGTATGGATATATAAAGTAGGGGAGAATAACAACAACAAAAAAGTTAAAAATTACTAAATCCCATATCAGATTTGATAACAACACTTTGTTTGGCCTTAACAATGCTGAATTTACAAATAATAACAAAAAAATTGTGATCCCTCTTAAATTTCTGGACACATTAAAAATACTGCAAAAGTTGATTTTGAAAACAAATATAAGAATTACATATTAGATATTTGTTTCGTGCTTTAACTTTGTGGAGGAGAACAGCCCAACCATTGTTGTCGAAAGAAATAATTGAATCCCGAAGACACCCGTGATGTTTGTGCTCCCATACAATTATTAAGTCAAAAGTTCTTTGGTTTTATCATTAGTGACAACGTCGGTCCATGTCGTATTCTATGACTTTTATGCTTTGTGCACGTCCGGCCGAAAGCAAAACACAAATAAAGAGAGCTCATGTCGTATTCTACGTCTTTTTTTTAATTTTAATTTTTTTGGTTTCTTTACACAAGTTAGGCCCTACGCAATGGTCCCTTATATGGACAAGAAAAGCTTTAATTAAGACGTTCCGTCCAGTCTGTGCGTTTTCTTCAGGAAATTGAACCATGCTTGAAAGGAAAGAAGGAGAAGGAAAGACAGATACGACTTGGACACCCTACTAACGTCCGACACCAATGTTGTCCCGTCTCAAAAATGATTAGGAGCAGGAATGAACACCTTTAAGATGGGTTAAGCAAGATTGACATGACATGCACCCCTCCTGCCCACGTGCTTGCGGATAAAAGAGAAGCTCGCATCTCACAAATTAAGAAATTGTTTCAAGTCATTAAATATGTTTTAAATTCAGATTTAGACGTGCACTTTTAACAAAATACTAATTAGACCATGAGTTTTAATTAGAATTTTTTAAATATTGTTAAATAATCATAATACCATTCTTTAATCAAAAAAGAAAATTGATTATTTTACCTCTCTCAAGTGATCCCTAATTTCTTATGACTTTTTTTTAGACCCAATGTTTGAAATTTGTATATATAACTTACACTATTAAAAATATTTTAATAAGACATGTTCAAATAAGACATGTTCATTGAATTTGGTCATGAACATAAATTTTAATCCATTTCATCCTATATATTTATCATTATTTTTCTCAACTATTATTAGGTACCTTTCTGTTGAAGGTCATTTGAGCACACAAGCCTAAGAGTATGACGCGGGTTACATCAGCCCATAGGCCCTAGCATTCAAACATCGGCTCGAGGCATTTTTTCTACCCTTTCTTATCCTAAAAAAGTAGAAGCACCTTATGCTCTTGAACTAATAACTATCTTTCAGCTAACATAGCCTTCTCCGTCCCTCAGGACCAACAAAGGGTAATAGAAGAATATTCAAAAACTATTCAATGGGATGTTTGGATGAAACCAAATCATGGTTTGGAGAATAGTTTCTAGAGAATAGATTCTTGAAAAAATAGATCTTGTGAAAAAGTGATTCTGATAAAGTGATAGTGTTTAGATAGCTGTTATCAGAAGCACTTTTTATATGTGCAAATTACTAAAAAATGCATAAGTTAATATAATAATTACATAAAAGATATATTTTATAATCTATTTTAATTTGAAGGAATAAAATTGTAAATAATATATTTTTTACCAACATAATTAATAATATATAAGATAATATAATTAATAAATAATTAATATGTATATATATTTATAAAATACAATATTAAATATGTTTTAAAAAAAATTGAAGGGTGTTAAAGTCATATTATCGTTAAGATCTACTCTGATAGGCACAATCATATTTTTTCAATTTGAGCCAGAAATAGAATGGATTCATTTTTTCTAAAACCATGGTTTTAAACCCAAAACCATAATTTTAACTCAAACCATGGTTTCTTCATATTTCTCCCTGTTTGGCAGTCTCCTTCCCCAAACCATGGTTTGGGTCCTCCAACCATAGTTTGGGATAACACCCAAACAGGCCCAATAATAATCTTCTGTTAATTCATTTGTATAAGCCGCAGCTAAAGTTGTAAAAATAAGAGCTTAAATATCGCTTGTAAATAATTCAAAGAACTATTGATGACACATGTTAGTAGTGTTTGTATTAAGGAATAATTTCAGTACAAATGATTTAAAGAAATGTTTTAAAGAAATCAATAATATTTTTGATAAATAACTAATTTTTTTAAGGGACTCACATACAAGAACTGAAAATTGAAAATGGTTGCATCAAAGCTGGCAGCTTTCCCGTGTAAGAAGTAAGAAACTAGGCGGAGTTGGAACAATCTTCCCCGAAGAAACTTCACTTTTGAGCTTTCGTGTTCATCTGCGAAATGAGTCAAGGGAAGGCATCACATGAGCGAGCTTAAAGCTCTGTTGACCACGTGCTAATTTATAATTGATTGCTATTATATTAGGATTGCTCTCAGGGAAATTGTAATCAAGTATCAATAAAGAGGTTTAATTACCTTAACTCCTTAAATTCCGTTTGACAATTGAAGAGCATACAACAATAAGTTCCATTATACAAAATGACAACTAGTTTACACTGCTCACTTGTTATTTAAATTTTATGGTAATTAAATATTAATGTTTTAAAAGCCAGACCGGAAGTCAAACCGGAAAAGTCAACGGGTCATAGTTCAATTAGTTAGGCCTGTCGGACCGTTCGGTCGGATCGGTGAAGCAATAATTAATTTAAAACAATATTATATACATATAATTAATTATTATTATTTAAGATTATCAATAAATAGTAAAACTTTAATATAAAAGTTGAAAGAGATGAAGAAATTATATATATTAATTTGCGTGAATTTCCTGTATTTCTCATGGAATATGAAAGAATAGAGTTTATGTATAGCTTCTAATTTTGGCCATAGTATAATAAGATAATTTTGTTGAATTATGAAGTAGTCATAAGTAAAATTAAAAAGAAAAACTTGCATTAAAGGTAGAATGTGATATTATTGGACTATATTTGAGGAGGACATATAGGAAATGTAAGTTTTCTTCTCATTTTCTCTTTGCATGTTGAGAGAAAAGTTGAAGAGAAAATAAAGTGAGTCTCACACCCTACTTTTCTTTCTTTTTATTTTTCTCTCCTCATCCAAAACAGGATAAAACTTATTTCTTTCCCCATTTTCCTCTTCCATTTTCTGTCCTTCCCTATTTTCTCTCCATCCAAACATGAGGTAAAACAATGTTTGATCCAACCAAAAACATAAATTATTAAAACTTAATATTAAATATTTAGTATAATTAAAATATTTTTGAAAATCTTAAAATAAATATTTACAGCCCTAAAAGAAAAAAATATTTATTTAAAGACTACTTATACTATAATTTGAAATGTTTTATGAAAATATTTTGATGGTTGTAGTTATATATACAAAATTTCAAACACTAAAAAATTATTTATATTTTTTGTCTAAATATTAATAATAAGATATGATGAACCACTTTAGAGGGATAAAATAATTAATTTTTATTTTTAATTAAAGTGGGGCATTATGATCACTTAACAACCTTCAACAATTCCTAATTAGGTCTCATATCTTGATTAGAAATTTATTAAAAGCATAGGCCTCAATTTGTATTTAAATATTTCGGTTGAATTTAATTGAGATTGTCCCTTAAATTATCGTCCCTCCCTCTCTCTCACATTTAAGCCTCCCTCTCCTCCTTATGATAAGAAATAAAAGTAGAGAACTATCCTTAATTACCTTGTCAATCCTTCATATTTTGAGTCAAAAAAATTTTTCCCCTTAAAAAACTTTTTATATCTTGGTGTTGGTTTTGTATGAATGAAATGGAAAAGAAGGGGAGGGAAGAAAAATTTTAATAAGTTGGATTTAAAAAATTTTAAAAAAACAAAGTTCAAAACTTTTTATTAATTTTTGTTACTATACTATTTTATACTCCTTCGGTTCTTAATATAGGATCCAATTTTTGAGTTGGTTTTGGTCCTAAATATGAGACTAATTTCTCATATTTATCAATTTTCTCTAAATTACCCCGATAGATACTTCCTCAACCATAATCAAGTAGAAGAGGGAGATGGGGTATTGAGAAAGATGATTATGGTATTTTAGAAAAAACGTGTCATTTTTCTTATAATTAACTAACTTATCTAACTTCCTTAATCTAATCAAATTAGTTAAACAGGTCTTATATTAAGGACTAGAAGAGTATTTGAAAGAATATGGGATGAGAGTACTAAAGTAGTCCGCAAGAGAGTTCATCTTCCTCTTTGAGAGTCTTACTTGGATTTATCTTCCACCTATTAAAAAATACTCCTTCAAGTCTTATTTATAAATTTTAAATTTAAAGAGGAGTGTGATTCATTATAAGTTTTAATTTAATATATGTCTTAACATTTAATCAATGTACCTTTTTCAATTATATTTTTAATTATTTATTCTCTCTTATTCTTCTTTCGTTTAACTTTTTTTTTTTTTAACTGTTAAAGTTCTTTTGTTTTATGACAACGTTGGTCATTGTCATAATCTAATACTTACATGCACGTCCAGCCGAAAACAAAACACAAAGGAAAAAAGCGCGCGTAATGAGTCAACTCCTTAATTTGGATTTAACAAACTTTGTTTTGTAGCCAACGTCGCGTTCTAACATTTTAAAACCAAGAAGAGTTACTTGAATTAGTAATGATTCAACTCATAACCCACATAGCCATGCATTCTAAACTCTATGTTAATATAATAACCTTATTAATAGATGATTTGTAAGTTTTTTTGTAAGTACGTTTTAAACCTAGAGACACGTCTTAGTTTTAATAAGTTTTTGGAACCCAACCCACTTTAATAAATAGAGTACAAGAGTTTAGATACAACTAAAAGAACTTAACGAAAGAGATCAGGATCCGTTTGGATCAGTGATTGGAAAAGTAACTTATTGAAAAAGTAGTTTATGGAAAAGTAAAGTTAGGTAAAAACTAAATTGAATAAGTTGAATTGTGTTTGGATTGGAGTTCAGAAAAGTTAGTTTACAAAAGTAAGATTGGCAAAAAATTGTTTGGATAATAGTTGAGTAAAAATAAATTTGATTGTAAAATGACCAAAATGAGTATGAGTTTTAATAAATAATGAAACATGATTAAAAAAAATAAATTTGTATAATATAATGAATTTAAATTAATTTAATATGAAGGAGTGAAATTTAATGGGTGATTTAAAATTTAAAATTTAAAAAATCAAAAAAATATTTTAAAAACGAAGCTCCTTGGGCGGCAGAGTAATGAGCTTTTACGTTAATCTGAGAGGGATCATGGGTGATGAAAGCTTGGTTAAAAAGAAAAAAAACGAAGTGAATAGGGAATAATGGTAGAAGTGGGAGAACAATAATGGAGGAAATAAAATAAAAAAAAAGGACCCTTTGACAGCAACGCAGTCGTGGGAGAGCTAAGGTGAAAAAAAAAAAACGAAGAAAGTTGAAATTAGAGAATATGATAGAAGTGAGAGAACAAAAAGCTCTGACAGAAAATCAAAAAATTGGCCTTGACACATCACATTGGTTAAAAGTCATAATAAGCTTTTCAATAAGCTATAAAATTCAGCTTGAGCCACAACGTACGATTACCAGCTTAAATTCCATGAGCTCTTTTTTGTTTTTTTTAAGCCCAACCAAACATTATGATTTTTCTAATCGGGCTTACACTACAAATAAACTACTTTTAAGCCCTTAAAACCCTGCCAAACAGACCCTGATGCATAGCCGAAAGGAAAAGATTGGAAAGCTGACGAACATGTTGAAGGACCACATTTGAATGATTCAAAGCTGCAGATGAGATGTGGTTGCTGATCGAAACCTCTGATCCTTGTCAACCTATTTTTAAATATCTCTAATTTTTAATATAAAAATTAGTTTGATATTCAATTTGATTATAAATATAAAATTTCAAATCTACTTTGCCTATTATATTTATTTATTTATTTAAAGTAGTCCTTATAGTAGTTGTACATGTTAAATATTTCATCAAATTGTAATTTTAGCGATTACATTTGATTAGCAGGATATTTTAGGAAAGACAATACCTATTTATTACAAATAAGTAACTCAACTAATTTTCTTACTATACTCAAATTAGTCAATTAGTTCTTATATTAAAAATCGGAGATAGTATTATATAAGGTAAACATGTTATAGGAGTTTTATCTCTTAAATCTCAAAAATAATTTTTTGAGAGTAATTAAAAGCTAAAATACCCACCATATCTAAGTTTACTCTGATGGGAAGGAAGATGCTCAGATTAAAAGCTATTTTGATCATTTATACAAAATTTCTTTCGTTGATATATAGATAATGATGGTCTTTATTTTCTAGCCCTTGGATGGCGTTATGAACTTTCCTAGAGGCACATTAATTCTTATGATTTTATGGAATTTTGATTCCTATAATTTTAAATTATTGTTTTTTATCCTTATAATTTTATAATTTTTTTATTTGAATTTAACAATTGGTTCTTATAATTTTAACGAGTTTGGTCCCTATACTTACACTCATACCATGTCTTTATAAAATTATAGGAATGACCAAAATAAAAGTTAGATCAAATTATAAGGAGCAATAATAATATTAATCTTTCTTGAAATTTGTTTAATAATAAAAAATTACAGGACATACTTATTTTATTGATTTTAAAATCGTTTGACATGTATCTGCTTTATTTTAATGCTGGCATGATGAACCTATCTGGACGCACATTTTATGTCCTATCTTAAAATTTGTATAATGTAAATGTCATGTTGCAAAACTGATTTTTTGCCAACGCATGTTAAAAAACAGATTAATAGTAGGAAAAATGACAAATAAAGACCATCAAATTACCAAAATAACCAAAGATAACTTGAATAAGCAAAATTACCATGAAGGACCCAGTCTCATATTGCACATATAAAATCTTGGCAAAATGTTTGAAATGCTTCTCAACTAAGTTGTGATTTGGTCTACTAAAGTGGTCGTTCACTAAAATAAACTTGTTATTTTTCATAGTCAATTTGTCATTTGGTATACCTTCAACCAAGTTATGATTTGATCTATTGAAGTTGTCATTCGCTAAAATGAACTTGTCATTTCCTATAATCAACTTGTCATTTAATTGAGGTGCATTTTAGACATTTCACTAAGATTTCATATTTACAATATGGAACTGAGTCCATCATGGTAATTTTGCTTACTAAGGTGACCTCTGAGTAATTTTGGTAATTTGAGAGTCTTTATTTGTGATTTTCCCTTAATAGTATAAATATAAATTTAAATCTATAAATATATGCCACATAATAAAAAATTGGAGGATATATTATTTTGATATGATATGTTATCTTTGAACCTAAATATAAGATCTAGTTATATAATATAAATTGTAGTACAAACAAGATACTATATTTAGGAGTAGAGGTAGTATATTAGTTTCAATTATTAGCTGTTAAAACAAGGCCATTTATTCTTAACTCATCAACGGGCCACGTTAAGACTCTCAGCTTTGAATACCAAATCTATGATAACTGGAAAAACTGTCACTAAATAATCCTTCACGAATTATGATCAGATTCTATTTTTGATGCACATAATCCTCTTGAAGAGATAAATGCAAAGTACACTTAGAATTTTTGACGACAGAAGAAAGACATTATAAGTGAGGCTTTTAAAAGAGAGAAATTTAGAAAGAATTCATGAGGAAAACACACTAGTATCATACAAAAAGTTCTTACAACTCCTTCTACCTGTAACTGGAGGTAAAGTGGGGTTCATATAGAGGCTCGGGATTATAACATGACAAATCCTAATAGTAGACGTTATTTTGATGATTTGATATAAAGGCAGGATGCCTTTAATACACAACTACTCCTTGCAACTACTCTAATAATGACAACCACCTTGATTGTTATAAAAAGATGAAATACACAATATGATGAACTACTTTAATAAAACAAAAGTAGATGGTGACATAAAGTAGATTTCTAGTAGGTTCCTCTTATCTTTTTGAGGATAATGTCTACCGTAGGCTTTTACAGATAGGTTCATGGCCAGGGGACAGGTTTATGACACCTTATGGGTCAGGGTCATCTGAGTCATAGTGTCTCCTTATGTAATAGTATTCTTCAAGTTCTGTGAGGCGGGCCTTATCATCATCATCTTAGTTAGGATCCTGGGATTCTCCTGCAAGAAATGAAAGTTGTGACTAAAAACTTGGCTGAGAGAAATGGAGTCCTTCAGGCTAAATGAGTTTGATATGTGAGTCTCCTTGATAAGTTTCTTGGGCTACTTCTGTTGAAGGAGGAACTTATGACATATTTGGTGGAGGTTTGACTACATTCATGATGAAATTTTTTTGAAATTCTTCAAGTATTTTGCTGCTGGCTTAAGGTGAAGTAGGAGAATTAGGAGGGAAAGATCCAAGAGAAAGACATAAAGTGTCTTTTCCCATATCTGATTTTTAACTCAGAATGATGTTGTGTCATACTCAAGCAGAAAATATATATAAAATCTAATTTTGTTACCTTGAGTCACTTATTTTCCAGTTTAAGTGATTAATCTGACCAGTCAAATGACCGGTTTACAGAGTTGTCAGTCTAATCCAAATTTTAAAGCAATAATTACAAATTTACAACATGAGTTACATAACTTATATACTTCTTAAAAGTTTATTTAAATCTAGCAGTTTGACAATATAGCCCCTCGCCCCCTCTATAATTTTGACATTTTCTTTGGAAAGTAAAGTTGATGTCCATATGAATTTTCAAATCATTTTTTATTTTAATTATAAAACCTCATTTATAATATATAAATAAAAACTTATAATTAAAACTGAAGAAAGGATTTTAAATGTTCGTTTTATTTTTTGTACAAGACATGGACACAGAGTCCCTCGCGGGACACCCCGCCATGGCGTTTTCTAATTTGGACAAAGACTCCTTTTGTTTCAAAGTCGGAATCCGTGATAGATTCTCATGTTGTAAATGATTACTACAGCTCATTTCATCTGTCATGTAAATGATTACTACTCTTCATTTTTCTCGACTTGAGAGTTATTTTATAATATAAAATAAATTTTACATTTAAAATTAAAGTAGTATTATTTGTGTCATATGTCTGTGTTCTTTTTATTTGTTTGTCTTACTATCCGTTTGGTGCGAGCAAAACGGATAAGAAAATTTTAATAAATTTGTTTTAAAAAAATTAAAGAAATAAGGTTTTAAGATTTTAATAGAAAAATAGATAACAATAATAAAAATTAATTAAAAATTTTTAATTTTAAAATTTTAGTAGAAAGAACTTGTAAGATAAAAGAATAATAAGAATTTTCAGCATCACTTTTCTATTTTTTTTTTTCCAGTTTTCTAAATTCGGCTCATTAAATTTTTTCTGCTGTCTCTTTTTTCTTTTTTCCCCTTCATATGTAGGATTAGCCCCCACACATCAACACGAGGAAAAAAGTTAAAGCTGGTATCAACGTTAAATTATTGACATTTTATCTTTTTATTTATTTGCATAACAGTAAAGGAAAAATAACATACGCGGAAATTATATCAAAAAATTGGAAATGGAGTGCTTGGCCATGGTTGGTTTCTGCCAGTCCCCATCCGCCCAATCCTAGGTAGTAGATATCGTCACTTCATGTGCAGAATGCCAAGTGTGAATCACGATTCACGAACACAAGAAGACGGTTAAAATTCTGCGAGAGAGACAAGACAGAGAGAGCCAGAGAGTGAGTGTACGAGTGTGTGGACATGGAGAGAGAGGCACATACACTGCATAAAAAGGCGTCGAAAATTGCTGAAGGATGGCTCAAAGCTGAGAGCTTTATCGTTTCAGTGAGCGGAGTCCGTGAGGACAGTACGGTCTTCCCCGAAGGCCGTTCATTTCTGGGCTTTTTGGGCTTATCTGAGAAATGAAGGAGAACGGAGAAACAACGGCAACTCTGGTTTTTGCTGTGAATGGAGAGAGGTTTGAGCTCTCAAGTGTTGACCCATCAACCACCGTGCTTGAGTTCTTGCGTGCTCAGACTCCGTTCAAGAGCGTCAAGCTCGGCTGTGGCGAAGGTCTGTCTCTGAGGCTCTGTTTCATGATCACCATGTTCATGCTTACTAGCTGTAGTGGTCTAGATCTTTGTAGGGGGTTCATGATTCTGAAACTGGTTAGTCTCCAAAAGGACACTCAAAATACTTTCATGAGTGTAGCTTTGAATCCTCCTAAGTTCATGAGCTAGTGTTGATCCTCTGGCGATTTACTCTGTTTCTTGATAAATTCTTATCCATGCTAATCTCTGCATTAAAGTATTTGAAATTGCAGGTGCCCAATGATTTAAAGAAAAGGTCAATCTGAGATCATTTTTGGTTAAAGTAGTTTGTTTGAAGTGTTTCTAAGGCTCTGTAGCTGTTCCTTCCATCATTACTATTTCTTGACCTTCCCCCTGCCTTAGGCTTTTTCTTAGAAACAGCATAGACCATGTTTGATTGATATGAAAAGGCGGAGTGATCTCTTTTAGTTTTGTAATATATATGTGTTAATTTGATCATGCGATTGAAATTCTTTATGAGGTTTTTATTTCTTTGGTTTCTTTTTTTTTTTTTTGGTATATGAAATATTTGGATGTTGGCGCTTCTTTGGACATTTTAAGAAACAGAGACAAAAGAAAAATTGGATATTGAAATTTCAGTGCCACTAACGTAATAATTTTGGGCTTTAGGAGCTCGGAACAGAGCATACTACCCTTTGCTGTTTCAATTATTCGTTGACTTTATGACTAATTTTCTCCTTCATACCATCATGGAGGTTGTTTAAAACAATTTATGAAACAAGGTATATTTATTCTTCTATTTTTATCGATAGCTTGAATATATGGTTCTTCTTCTATTTTTATTGATCGTTTCAACGTGAACATGAAGCTAAGAGGAGGTGTTACTTTTCTTGGTTATGCCTTTAATCTATGTTATGATTGAAATTAGTGCTTTTCTTTTTTTGCCTGTATGTAATATTTGAATCTTTTTATTTGGCATTCTACGAAACAGAGGTAAAACAAACTTCAGAACCATCATCATGATTTGGGCCATGAGGAGCGGGGAATAGAACGCTATACGCTTCTCTGTTTAGAATTATTTGTTAACATCATGACTGATTTTCTTCCTCGTATTTTCATAGAGGTTGTCCAAAACAATATATAAAAAGTACATACATATTTTCTTGTTCTCGTTTATCGGAGTCTGATTATGAATATGAAGGTAAAAGGTGTTAATTTTTCCCCCCAAATTTTCATCAATTTCTCATTTCCTGGTTCAATCTGGATTGTTTACAGGTGGTTGTGGTGCTTGTCTTGTTTTAATATCCAAATACAATCATGTGCTCGATCAAGTTGAGGATTTCACAGCAAGTTCTTGTCTCACACTACTTTGCAGCATACATGGATGCTCCATAACTACAAGTGAAGGCCTTGGAAACAGTAAAGATGGATTCCATCCAATTCAAGAGAGAATTGCAGGATTCCATGCTACTCAATGCGGATTTTGCACTCCTGGAATGTGTGTATCCCTTTTTGGAACTCTTGTTAATGCTGAGAAAACCAATCGTCCCAAGCCTCCTCCAGGTTTCTCGAAAGCCACAGCTGCTGAGGCTGAAAGGGCCATTTGTGGGAACCTTTGTCGCTGTACTGGCTACCGACCGCTTTCTGACGCTTGCAAAAGTTTTGGTGCTGATGTTGATTTGGAGGACTTAGGGTTAAACTCTTTTTGGAGAAAAGGAGAAAGCGATGATGTAAAGAGAAGTAGGTTGCCTAAATATGATGATCAGCACAAGAAGACTAAATTTCTAGAGTTTTTGAAGGAGATCAATCCTGATGTGTTCACGGCTTCTGGAAAACATAGTTGGCTCAGTCCTACTAGTCTAAAAGAGCTTCAAGGCCTATTGGAAACAAACAATAACGCTGGAACCAAGATAAAGATCGTTGTCAGTAATACAGGAATGGGTTATTACAAAGATGTAGAAAGCTATGACAAGTACATTAATCTGAAGGGAATTTCTGAGCTCTCAGAAATAAAAAAAGATGAGACAGGGATTGAAATTGGAACGACAGTGACTATATTTAAGGTTATTGAAGCTTTAAAACCAAAGAGCGGATGTGAGTTTCTCTCTGACTTTGATATGATACTTGAAAAAATTGCTAATCATATGAGTAAAGTAGCCTCAGGGTTTATAAGGAACACAGCCAGTATAGGTGGCAATCTGGTGATGGCTCAGAAGTATCATTTTCCTTCAGATATAGCTACAATACTTCTAGCCGTGGATACAATGGTTCATATAATGAATGGCACAAATTTTGAATGGCTTACAATGCAAGAGTTTTTGGAAAGGCCACCATTATGTTTGGAAAGTGTGCTTTTACGCATTAAAATTCCTAGTTGGGAATCCAATAAAAGTGATCCTGAAAATCGCAAAAGGAAAATTCTCTTTGAAACCTTTCGAGCTGCTCCTCGACCGCTTGGAAATGCACTAGCTTATATAAATGGAGCTTTGTTAGTTGAGGTTTCTCAAGGCAAAGATACAAAAGGGACTTTGATAGATAATTGCAGGCTTTCTTTTGGTGCTTACGGGACCAAACATGCAATAAGAGCAACAAAAGTTGAGGAGCTACTAGTAGGAAAGTTATTAAGTGTTGGTGTCATGCATGAAGCTATCAACATGCTCCCAGCTATTATTGTACCTGAAGAAGGAACTTCAAGAATTGCTTATCGGTTAAGCTTGGCAGCTGGTTTTCTCTTTAAGTTCTTGAGCCCTTTGATTGACCATTGTGATCAAAATTTAAATAATTACTCAAATACATCTACTAGTTCGTCATTCTTTAGGGCTTTAGGCATAGAAGAGAATATTGGGCAAGTCCATCATGATAAAGGTTCTACTTTCCTGTCATCCGGAAAGCAAGATATTCAAGTAGATGATGAGTACCAACCCATTGGTGAGCCAATAAAAAAGGCAGGGGCCGTCATACAAGCTTCAGGTTTGTTTTATATACGTTCAAGCTTCAAAATCATTTGACAACCCATTTTCTTCCCATATTTACAGCATTTGAAATTTAAAGTAGTATGTAAATGTTTTAACAAACATGCTAGCATCTTGTTTTGCTAAAACTTTCAATCCATCTTTAACACCAACCATTTTATCACAGAATATATTTTCATTTTAGAGACTCTTACAGCATGCAAGTTTAACAATCTATCCCAGATTACCTGACTCTTCTACTGATAAAACGAAGGTTTTAAACACCCCAATCCTATTCTCTTGGTTTGAGTTGTTATTGATTTCATGATTTGCATTATGCATTCTTTAAGTACCATTTATTTGAATGATAGATTAATATGACTGAATTCCGTTTCCCAAGCTCCTACCTTGTATCGACTTCACCTTCTTGGTTTCTAGTCTTACTCACTACTATTTGCCTCAAGCCATGAATCATATTGACTGTGATTTAAAAACGAACACATAGTTCATTTTCAATGCTTCTGCTAATCTTCATCCAATAAACTAAGTGATCCTTGTTTCTGCCATCTCTATTTTATACGTTAAGATTTGTGTTAGAATAAAGTTGGCCGCGATTGAAAAACAACCATATAGTTCCTTGTCAATGCTTACACTAGTCTTTTTCCAATAAACTAAGCTTATTCTCTCATTTTGGTTACTCTTAACTTTATGTGTTATGTTTTGGAATATCTTTTTAATTATGAGTTACATATTTTTCAAATAAATTGTAGGCGAGGCTGTGTATGTGGATGACATTCCTTCACCAACAAATACCCTACATGGAGCATATATTTATAGTACAAAACCTCTAGCAAGGGTAAAGAGTATAAAGCTACAAAAGCTAGATGGAGTGAGGGCAATCATTTCAAGTAAAGACATCCCTGATGGTGGGGAAAATGTTGGGTCTGTTTCTACATTTGGTGTTGATCCCTTATTTGCAGATGAGATTGCTAGATGTATTGGTGATCATATTGCTTTTGTGGTGAGTTTTAAGCTACCTTATTTTGGTCCACCAAAAATTTGGATAATGTTTTATTTATTTTTACTGGATGAATGTGTTTAGGTTGCAGATACTCAGAAACTTGCAGATGTGGCTGCAAACTCTGCCATTGTTGAGTATGATTGTGAGAATCTTGAAAAACCTATTCTATCTGTTGAAGAGGCTGTTCAAAGATCTAGTCTTTTTCAAGTTCCTCCTACGTACCAACCACAAGAAGTTGGTGATATAACAAAAGGAATGGCTGAAGCAGATCATAAGATTCTTTTTGTTGAGGTACAGGGAACAAATTAATTCTTCCTTCATTTAATCATTTTCTCTTCTATCTAACACAAACATGCCACAGAAGAAGAATGAGATGTGATCATTGCATGTCAGGTTTTATACATTGATACCTCCGATATATTACAAATTCCACAAATATACAGACATAGACAAGAAATAAACTAATTTATTGTTTAAGAAAATACAAACATGTTCTTTAATAACCACAAAATAAATTCTTATTTCTTTTGTGTTTTCGTGCTGTGCACTTAGGAATTTGAATGTTGTGTGTGTATATTTTCCCCCCATTGATCCTTTTTTCCATTTTCATCTGTTCTTTTTTTTTATTTTTGCAGTTCAATGGTGTGTTGTTTTTTTTTTAATTTTTATTAAAAAATAAAAAAATTAAGGTCCTAGACTGTCTAGACTAGTCCTTGTAGATCATCAGAACAAGTCTAGTCCAGGCCAACCTCAGGTTGGTGCTGAACCAGACCAGACCAGACTATGGGCTGCTTTGTGTAGCCCACTCTTCACTAAATCAGACCTTGGGTTGATGCTCAACCTGATCTAATTTGGTTCATGCACACTTTGTCTTCTATTATTGTCGCCCATTTCTACTTCTATTATGAATAATTAATCTTTGATTTGTTATATATGTCAAGTATATTCCTTATCATCTTTAGATGATTTGACATTTCTTTGGATAATGTGAAATGTAGATCAAAATTGTGTCACAATACTTCTTCTATATGGAGACACAAGCTGCACTTGCTGTACCAGATGAAGACAATAGCTTGACGGTGTACACTTCAAATCAAGGGCCAGAGAGTGCACATACCACTATTGCAAGATGCTTAAATATTCCTGAGAATAATGTTCGTGCAATCACAAGAAGGGCAGGTGGTGGTTTTGGTGGAAAGTTCACAAAAGCTAATCCTGTGAGTATTTCAGTTTTGTATTATGCTTCTTCCACTCCTGTTTACAAACATCTATGAATAATTCATGTAAACTAAGAAAATTAGTTAAAGTGAGTTATTTCTGGTGAAAATTAAAAATTAACCAATAAATTCAATAGGCAGAACAGTTTGTTTATTTATTTATATTTTTTTATATAGACAATTTAAAACCTCTCCCTCATAGGAGAGGGGACCCACACACCCACCTACCCTTACTTGGAAACATGGGGTATAGAACCCATAACCTCTTCTATAAGAGGAGGCATGGGGTGTCAATTGAGTTATAAACTCTTAATGTATAGTTTGTTTAATTAGTTAGGGATACTAGGTGGAAAAAATTGATACTCCTCTGGTCATTAATATAGGACCTCATTGTTGAGTTGATTTCAGTCCTAAATATAAAATCTATTTTTTATACTTATCAATTTTTTTTCTAAATTACCCCTATCGATACTTCGTCAACCATAATCAAGTAGAAAAGGAAAAATATATATATATTAAAAAAGATGGCTATGGTATTTTAGAAAAAACATGTCATATTTTTTATAATTAATTAACTTACCTAGTTTTCTTAATATAATCAAATTAGTTAAATAAGTCTTATATTAAGAACCGAAAGAGTACTTTAGACAATGCATGTTGTATCAAGAGGCATGTTGAAAGTCATTATAATAATAAGGGCCGGAGCGAGTAGTTTTTTATGTTCTTCTCATATAATCTTCTCTATATATGAATTATGCTCATGGTAACCATAGATTTGAAGCAGAATAACTCGCTCTTAAAAAAGCTGGTGATGAATGTAAAATTGGCGGGGACAGCATGGGTGTTTCCTTCCTTGTTCTAAATGGCGCAGACATAGAATTTTTGAAATCTCCTAGCAAGTGTGAATCAAATAGATTTTAGATACAAGATATCTGATATTTTTGAAAAGCAAAATAATACTAACATATGAAATTACAATAGAAATCTTTGAATAGTGACATTCAAATCTTTCAGGTTGCTACATCATGCGCACTTGCAGCACACAAATTACGCTGCCCTGTCAGGACATATATGAATCGTAAGACAGATATGATAACGGCGGGAGGAAGGCATCCTATGAAGATAACCTATAATGTGGGATTTAAGAGTAATGGGAAGATTACTGCTTTAGAACTTGAGATATTGATAGATGCAGGAATATATGAGGATGTATCTATAGTAATGCCAAATTATGTAATTGGTGCACTTAAGAAATATGACTGGGGTGTTCTATCTTTTGATGTGAAATTATGCAAAACTAATCTTCCTAGTAGAACTTCAATGAGAGCCCCTGGGAATCTTCAGGGATCATATATTGCTGAAGCTATAATAGAACATGTGGCATCTACACTTTCAATAGATGTAGATTCTGTGAGAAGCATTAATCTCCACACATACCAAAGTCTCTGCACTTTTTACCCGAGTTCTGCAGGTCAGCCTACTGAGTATACCCTAGTTTCTATATGGGATAAGTTAGCTATTTCTGCAAGGTATGACCAGAGGAGAGAAATGGTGGAAGACTTTAATAGGAACAACATCTGGAAAAAAAGAGGTATATCTCGTGTGCCTGTTGTGTTTGAAGTAACTATGAGCCAATCACCAGCAAGAACAAGTATTTTAAAGGATGGGTCCGTTGTTGTTGAAGTTGGAGGGATTGAAATTGGTCAAGGTCTCTGGACCAAGGCGAAGCAAATGGCTGCATATGCACTTAGTTTAATACAATGTGATGGATCTCAAGACCTATTAGATAAAGTACGTGTCATACAATCTGATACGTTGAGCATGATTCAAGGAGGGACCACTTATGGTAGTACTACATCTGAGTCAAGCTGTGAAGCAGTTAGGCTTAGCTGCAATGTCTTGGTTGAGAGGCTAAAGCCATTCAAGGAAAAGTTGCAAAAGGATATGGGTTCTGTCGATTGGAACACACTTATTTCTCAGGTATATGGAAACATGAAAGTTCAAATCATCCTTATTTTCCTTGCTATAGTGACAATGTGGATGTGGTTTTAACATAAATGTGGTAATTCTCCTTATATGTGTTATATTGCTAAGGTAATACATTGATCCTGCATAGATAATACTTCTCCTCAATCATATTGATCAAGGGATGAGATTTAGAAAGTTCCTTATTATTTCTGAAATTTATGACACTTTCGCATAACTTGTACAAGAGTTCTTTTTATTTTAAAAGCATTTTAACCGCCATGTTTGTAATCATCAATATGTTTCCTTGTGCAGGCACACTTACAAAGTGTGAACTTATCAGCAACTTCATTTTATAATCCTAACAGTGCAACCAGCACGTACCTCAATTATGGTGTTGCAGTGGGTGAGGTAGGCTCATTTTGTATCCAATTTCTTATTTAGAAAGTGATTTTTTTTTCAATTAAGCTTGTGAATGGCTACATTGCTTAAATGTATTTAAATTTTTGTGGAAGCTTCTTGTTACATCAAATTATCATTGATGTGGGAAACTAAAGGTTGAATATTATTTCACAGGTGGAAGTAGATCTTCTCACAGGAGAAACCACTATTATGCAAACAGATATTATCTATGATTGTGGAAAGAGTCTCAACCCTGCTGTAGATTTGGGACAGGTGAGCGAGCTAAGATTTCTATTTTCTACTCTTTTTCAAAATAAGGGTTGTTTAAATTAATGTCAATGGTGGCTATATCATAATGCAAATAGAGAGAAAGATTGATAGAAGTAGGTAGACCCAATCTTCTTCTCTTCTGGTGTTACTCCATATCAGCTGACAGTTAGGTTTCTTATTACTCCCTCCGTTTTTAGTTTATAAGATGCTTTTGGAGCAAATTACAAAAACCAAATAATCTTGTTAAGTATGGTTAACAATCTTAATTTTTTTTTAAGAAGTATAAATTTTCAAAAATGCCCTTCATTTAACACGAACCCTCTAATTAAACTCATGTTTGATTAAGGGAGATTTTTGCAACAAGGTCATTAATGAATCATAATTTTTTTTCCATAAGTTAAGAAGTCAATTAAAATTAGTTATTTCTTATAAAATATCAAAACTATCCTAAATAAAAGCTATTAGTTAGAGTAGTTTGGTTAATTAGTTAGGAAGTTTTGTAGTTACTTAAGGTTACTAGCTAAGTGAAAAAAAATTAGTACTTTAGACAAAACATGTTATATTATGAAACATGCAAAGGTCCTTATAATAAGGGCTAAAGGGAGTATAAACATCTCCCTAGAAAACATCGTATAAATTGAAGCAGAGACAATAGTTTAATAGTTCTTTTAAGTCTAGAAAGTTTACACAATGTTGACAAGCTGGAAATTGAGCGACTCATTTTCGGATTCATGTAACTACATTGAGTCCACATTATTTTGAAATTAACGAACGAATATGAAAAAGGCTTGGATAACCAAATAAAATAATATGGCATAAGTTATTCTCATGTATAATAAGCAGAAGTTATTAGATTCTGAAGTTGTCTAGTTTGACATAATATTTTTTGGTTGTTGCAGATTGAAGGAGCATTTGTGCAAGGGTTAGGGTTTTTCATGTTTGAAGAATACGAAATAAATCATGAAGGATTAGTGTTAGTAGATGGAACATGGAATTACAAAATCCCCACATTGGACACAATAACTAAACAGTTCAATGTTGAAATTCTCAACAGTGGACATCACAAGTATCGTGTTCTGTCTTCTAAAGGTATGGCTTATCAGCTGTTAGAATTTTTAATTTGACATTTTCTTCCAAATTATTTGTTCCTTACCAGCACATATATGCTTTTTGGACAATCCTCTTTTAGTTAATTCATGAAGCTAATAGGTATGTTTGGCATGGCTTTTGCTTTACTGAAATTGACTTTTTAAACCTAAAAACTGATTTAGGTCTAAAAGTATATTTGCCATAGGTTTGGCGGCAAATGACTTTTTGCCTAAAAACCACTTTAAAGTTGAAGTTTTTTTTTTTTTTTTTTGGTTTTTTACTTTTCTTTTTTTTATATTTGAACCTTTTGAAACTAGCTTTTTAATATATTATCCAAACAAATTTCCTTCAAGCTGAAACTTTTATGATAGTCTATTAAAACATAAATGACATTACACTAATTAATTTTTACCTCAGCTTTAATTTGCAAAAGTCAATGGAGATAAAAGTCACTTTTGCAAACGTCCATTCGAACAAACCCTGATTTAATAAATCATGTGAAAGTTAATTCCAAAATGAATGAAACCAATATTAAAGCATTTGAAAGTTGAAATTCCTTTAAATTTCCATGCTTATATATGGTTCATCTTTTAGCATTGTCCTTTATGTTCTTAGGATGCTAACATTGAGTAAATCAAATAATTGTTTCAACGAACCAAAATGGACTTGTAAAATAGTTTGTTTTTCACATATTCTCAACTTTCAAGTTGCATGTCATCTATTTGTTAAATGAATTAATTGTTGTTGAACACTTTTTTTTCAAATAAGAATTGTTGTCGAACAGTGATTCCAAAGAAGATATGAAATGTCAGGTGATCAAGCATATGATGGTGCACACGGTTAATTAAATCTCTTATTTCGGACCTGATTGTAATTATCCCTTTCTTTAATACTAAATTCTCCAAAAACAATTCTTATACTAAAAGATACTTGAAATGTTGTTTCGATAGCTTCCGGTGAGCCACCACTACTTTTAGCAGCTGTGGTTCATTGCGCAACAAGAGCAGCAATCAAAGAAGCCAGAAGACAACTTGCTTCATGGAGCAACTCAGATGAACTTGACAAACCATTCCAATTGGATGCGCCAGCAACTATGCCTGTGGTAAAGGAACTCTGTGGATTGGACATTGTGGAAAGATACTTGAAATGGAAGATGGGCAAAATATGAAAGGAGTTTAATATCTTGGAAATAAATTGCTGTGTGTGTTTCATGTTTGGATGCTTAAGAAATATGTACTAGTTTGTCAAAATGTTGTGTTTAACAGTTCTATCTTCTTATGAACTATATTTTCAAGATGATTTCATTTGTATCTTAGGTCATATAGAAGCACTATGTGAGATGTATTTGGAAAACTCTCTTTTTTTCAGCTGTTTCTTGTGTAGTAAATGAAATTTGAAATTTATGTGTATGTCAGCGTGGGCGTTGCACTCAATGCAACTCATGTTAAACTTTCTTGGATTTTGATTTGATACAACTCAATTCTAGTTTTATAAAATATATCATTTAAAATATAGGAACTGAGTTACAACTAACTTAAAACTATACAAATTAAATTGTAGTAAATTAAAATTTAACTAAGTCAAAAATATAGAAACTACAAGATTACGTTTCAAAGCAAAATAATAATATTATGAACAGAGCTACTTCCAAGTTACATTTAGGTCAAACAATGGCTAAGTTTAATCCAACAATATTAATTCTTGACAAACGGATCGCAAAAAAAAAAAAAAAAAAAAAACTGCATGCACCCATGAACAGAAACACATGAGGAACACGCATAAATACTATATTTAGTCTTTAATATAAAAGTCAGGTAATTAATTTACAAATATAAAGAAAATTAATTAAAATGATTATTTGTAATAAATAGATGTTATCTGCTTTAAAATATCGTTATTAATCATATTCATGAATACATATTGGAGACAAAGGTTTTATATTACTAAATTGAATATCCAATTAACTTGATCAAAAAAGGCTTTAGATCCTACTAAGTCTTGCTTTGTTGGCAATGTTTGTTTCGTCTTCTAACCATGAACTTCATTTAAAATTTATCCTCGTACTATCTTCGGTCCTTAATATAAGAACTAACAGGGGTTTATATCTCCATAATCACCTCTTTTCTAATTTGGATTAATGACTCTTTGATAATGTTCAAATGCGGCGAAAAGAAAGTTGTAAGATGGTGATTTATTTCCATATTCATGCATTTACTTTTATTTTACTCTCTTGAAATAATTGACATAAAAACGTAAATAAAATTAGTTGATTGCCTTATTTAACCCATATTTTCAAAAGAGGAGCCATAATTATTTGTGAATTCTTTATCGTAGTTTTTAATTAATCTACCATATTACTCAACAATATTCAATTATTCATACCAAAAGTAGTATTAGAAAAAAAAAAATTTTGGCTGAATATTAGGAATAAAATATTAACTAATTCATTAACTTTACAC
Organism: Neltuma alba; assembly: GCF_004799145.2. NCBI lineage: Eukaryota > Viridiplantae > Streptophyta > Magnoliopsida > Fabales > Fabaceae > Neltuma > Neltuma alba. The sequence continues at coordinate 182,222 of NW_021635802.1, read as the reverse complement.
AAAGACTTATATATACATGGAGATGGTATGTTGTTTTTTTAGCAAAATTTAAGTCAAGTTGTTTATATTCATTAACTCAAGTTTATAAATAAATTTATAAGTGCAAATACACATTTTAACAACTAACATTATCAAGATTACATGTGTTCATTTTTCATAATAAATTTATAAGCACAAATACACATTTTAACAACTAACAATAACAAAATTATAAGTGTTCATATGAAAGTCTATAAATCCTAACTCACATGATAAGAATTGATGTGAAAAAATTTATAAGTATCCATAGATAAATTTTACAGGTGTGCGCACGTATTTTAACAATTAATACCCACCTTAGTTACTTATAATAAAGATTATTTTTTAAATTATTCCTTATGACAAGAAATATTTTGAAAATTTTAAGATTAGTTGAACAAGATAATAGAAGACATGGTATATCTGTGTATTACTATTACAATGATATAAAAACGGTTATGATATATTAACAAAATAATCACATATATGGTTTCGTTTATTGTCTGCCCTTTTTTTTTTGTATATTTTCACCAGCGTTTATTATGGCATTGAATTTGAATTTCCTCAACCATATCTCTCTTTAATTTCAATTAAGAAATTCAACAATTTAATAAATCCAACAAGAGATGCTATTGCCAAATGAATGAATGATCTTTCTTTGTTTTTTTTTTTTTGGTTTTTTCAAATACAATAAGCTATGGCTTGAAACCGTGCAGAGATTAAAGATCAAAGTGCCAATGCATGGCATTCATTACAATTACAAGACTTGATTGACTAATTTGAAAATATTAAAAAAATTAAAAAAATTATTTAATTGTAGCATGTGTTATCTGATCTCACTAAAATACTTATGTGTATCATTAGATTATACATCAATTTATAAGTGATGTAAATTAGTTTGGAAAAAAATAAATGACAAATATAAATACTTTACTTATAAATTTATATATAATTTGATGATACAACACTTTAGAGTTTTTTAAAGTGTGTCCACCATAAAAATATTAAAAGATTACTTAAGAATGATTGATACATGTTCATTTAACGGACTTTTGAGGATTTAATGGCTATGTTAAAAGTGTCCCAGAAAAATAATTTAAAGATACAATTGCTCCTTAAAAAAATAAATACTTTAAGAAAAAATTATACCACAAAATATTTTAAAATGCTAAACTTATATGAAAAAACACTTCATAATATCAGATCAACCGCAGTACAAAATACATTATTTTATTATCCTCATGTTAAACAGATTGGGTATGGATATATAAAGTAGGGGAGAATAACAGCAACAAAAAAGTTAAAAATTACTAAATCCCAAATCAGATTTGATAACAACACTTTGTTTGGCCTTAACAATGCTGAATTTACAAATAATAACAAAAAAATTGTGATCCCTCTTAAATTTCTGGACACATTAAAAATACTGCAAAAGTTGATTTTGAAAACAAATATAAGAATTACATATTAGATATTTGTTTCGTGCTTTAACTTTGTGGAGGAGAACAGCCCAACCATTGTTGTCGAAAGAAATAATTGAATCCCGAAGACACCCGTGATGTTTGTGCTCCCATACAATTATTAAGTCAAAAGTTCTTTGGTTTTATCATTAGTGACAACGTCGGTCCATGTCGTATTCTATGACTTTTATGCTTTGTGCACGTCCGGCCGAAAGCAAAACACAAATAAAGAGAGCTCATGTCGTATTCTACGTCTTTTTTTTAATTTTAATTTTTTTGGTTTCTTTACACAAGTTAGGCCCTACGCAATGGTCCCTTATATGGACAAGAAAAGCTTTAATTAAGACGTTCCGTCCAGTCTGTGCGTTTTCTTCAGGAAATTGAACCATGCTTGAAAGGAAAGAAGGAGAAGGAAAGACAGATACGACTTGGACACCCTACTAACGTCCGACACCAATGTTGTCCCGTCTCAAAAATGATTAGGAGCAGGAATGAACACCTTTAAGATGGGTTAAGCAAGATTGACATGACATGCACCCCTCCTGCCCACGTGCTTGCGGATAAAAGAGAAGCTCGCATCTCACAAATTAAGAAATTGTTTCAAGTCATTAAATATGTTTTAAATTCAGATTTAAGCCTATATTTTTAACAAAATACTAATTAGGCCATAAAATTTAATTATAAATTTTTAAATATGATTAAATAATCATGATGCTCTTCTTTAATAAAAAATAAAAATTGATTATTTTATCTCTCTCAAGTGATCCCTCATTTCTTTTTCTTTTTTCTTTTGAGACCCAATGCTTGAAATTTCTATATATAACTCACACCATTAAGAATATTTTAACAAGACATGTTCAATTACAAATATAAGTAACCTTTAAATAAATATTTTTTATTTTCAGTTCTTTTAATTTACATTGATTTTATTTATTACTCCGTTTTGATGGGAAGAAAAGTTAGGGAAAAAAAATGGAAGAAGAAAAAATGGATAGAAGAGAAAACTAAAATATATATATATATATATATATATCTTCCTTTGGATGGAGGAGAGAAAATAAGAAGAAAAAAATAAGTAAATATGTGAATAACTAAAATACTCTTATTCTTATATCAAAATATATCATGTTATAAATCAAATTAAATATCATAATAAAAAATCATATTAACGTTAATATCATTAAATAATTTAAAATCAAATTATTTGATAAAAATTTATTATCATGTGTTTATATTTTAAAAACAAAAGGATTTAGTAAAAAAATTCTTTTTCAAGCTAAAAATAAAAAAAAGTGCATAATTTTCTTAAATCAAACATAATAAAATGAAATAAACAAATTATGTATTATTTAAGATTATCAATGAATAGTAAAACTTTAATATAAAAGTTGAAAGAGACGAAGAAATTATATATATATTAATTTGTGTGAATTTCTTGCATTTTTCATGGAATATGAAAGAATGGAGTTTATACATAGCTTCTAATTTTGGCCATAGTATAATACGATAATTTTGTTGAATCATAGAGTGGTTATAAGTAACATTAAAAAGAAAAACTTCCATTAAAGGTGGAATGTGATATTATTGGACTATATTTGAGGAGGATATATGGGAAATGTGAGTTTTCTTCTCATTTTCTCTCCATATGTTAAGAGAAAAGTTGGAGAGAAAATAGGTGGGTTTCACACCCTATTTTCTCCCCTCATCGAAATAGGAAAAAACTTATTTCTTTCCCCATTTCCCCCCTCCATTTTCTTTCCTTTCCCATTTTCTCTCCATCCAGACATGGGATAAAACAATGTTTGATCCAACCAAAAACATAAATTATTAAAACTTAATATTAAATATTTATTATAATAAAAATATTTCAAAATCTTAAAATAAATATTTACAACACCGAAAAGAAAAAATTTATTTAAAAAATATTTAAAACCCGAAAAGAAAAAAAATTTATTTAAAGACTACTTATGTTATCATTTGAAATGTTTAATGAAAATATTTTGACGGTTTTAGTTATATATACAAAATTTCAAACACTAAAAAATTATTTATATTTTTTGTCTAAATATTAATAATAAGATATGATGAACCACTTTAGAGGGATAAAATAATCAATTTTTATTTTTAATTAAAGTGGGGCATTATGATCATTTAACAACCTTCAACAATTCCTAATTAGGTCTCATATCTTAATTAGAAATTTATTAAAAGTATAGGGCTCAATTTGTATTTAAATATTTTGGTTGAATTTAATTGTGATTGTCCCTTAAAAATTCTCGTCCCTCCCCCCCTCTCTCTCTCTTTAAAACCTGGATTTGGATCCTCTTAGAATCCTTCTTTCTCCTTTTCTTCTCAGAATCTCATCTCTACCATTGGATCAAATAATAGATGGTTCAGATTTAATATTTTAAAAAGGAGAAAGAAGGATTCTGAGAGGATCCAAATCCTTAAAACCTCCCTCTCCTCCTTATAATAAGAAATAAAAGTAGAGAACTATCCTTAATTACTTTGTCAATCCTCCATATTTTGAGTCAAAAAAATTTTTTCCCTTGAAAAACTTCTTGTATCTTGAATCTCTTGAGGTTGATTTCGTATGAAGGAAATGGAATGGAAGGGGGGGAAGAAAAATTTTAATGAGTTGGATTTAAAAAATTTTTAAAAGCAAAGTTAAAAAGTTTTTATTAATTTTTGTTACTCTACTATTTTATATTCGAAAGAATATGGGATGAGAGTACTAAAGTAGTCAGCCAGAGAGTTCATCTTCCTCTTTGAGAGTTTACTTGGACTTATCCTCCACCCATTAAAAAATACTCCTTTAGGTCCTATTTATAAGTTTTAAATTTGAAGAAGAATGTGGTCTGTTATAAGTTTTAATTTAATATTTGTTTTAACATTTAATTAATGTAAATTTTTTCAATTATATTCTTAATTATTTATTCTTTCTTATTGGTCTTTCGTGTAACTTTTTTTGTTAAGTACTTAAAGTTCTTTCGTTTCATGACAACGTTGGTCATTGTCGTATTCTGATACTTAACGTGCGCGTCCAGCCGAAAACAAAACCCAAAGGAAAAAAGCGCACGTAATGAGTCAACTCCTTAATTTGGATTTAACAAACTTTGTTTTGTAGCCAACGTCACGTTCTAACATTTTAAAACCAACAAATGTTACTTGAATTAGTAATGAGTCAACTCATAACCCACATGGTCATACATTCTAAACTCTATGTTCATGTGATAACCTTATTAGTAGACGATTTGTAAGTTTTTTTGTGAGTACTTTTTAAATTTGAAGACATGTCTTAGTTTTAATGAGTTCTCGAGACCCAACTCACTTCAATAAATAGGGTATAAGAGTTTAGATACAACTAAAGGAACTTAACGAAAGAGACTGAGTGCATAGCCGAAAGGAAAAGATTGGAAAGCTGACGAACATGTTGAAGGACCACATTTGAATGATTCAGAGCTGAAGATAAGATGTGGTTGCTGATCGAAACCTCTAATCCTTAATGTAGTCAACCTATTTTAAATATCTTTGATTTTTAATATAAAAATTAGTTTGACATTTAATTTAATTCTAAATATAAAACTCCAAATCCAATTTGTCTCTCATATTAATTTATTTTTTTAAAATAGTTGTTATAGTAGTTATACATGTTAAATGTTTTATCAAATTGTAGTTCTAACTATTACCTTTGATTAGAGGGATATTTTAGGAAAGATAATATCTATTTATTATAAATAAATAACTTAACTAATTTTCTTAACATATTTAAATTAGTCAATTAGTTCTTATATTAAAAACCGGAGGTAGTATTATATAAGGTAAATGTGTTAGAGGAGTTTTATCTCTTAAATCTCAAAAATAATTTTTTGAGAGTAAGTAAAAGTTAAAATACCCACCATATCTAAGTTTACTCTGAAGATACTCAGGTTAAAAGTTATTTTGACAACTTATACAAAATTTCTTTTGTTGATATATAGATAATGATGGTCTTTATTTTCTAGCTCTTGGATGGCGCTATGAACTTTCCTGGAGGCATATTAATTCTTATGATTTTAAGCAATTTTGATTCCTATAATTTTAAATTATTAGTCTTGGTCTTTATAATTTTATAATTTTTTTATTTGAATTTAACAATTGATCCTTATAATTTTAACGAGTTTGGTCCCTATACTTACGCTCATACTCTGTATTTACAAAATTACAGGAAGGACCAAAATAAAAGTTAAATCAAATTATGAGGAGCAACGATAATATTAATCTATCTTGAAATTTGTTTAATACTAAAAAATTGCACGACATATTTATTTTATTGATTTTAAAATCGTTCGACTTGTGTCTGCTGTATTTTAACGCTGGCATGATGAACCTATCTGGACCCACATTTTATGTCCTGTCTTAAAATTTGCATGATGTAAATGTCATGCTGAAAAACGGTTTTTTTTGCCAACACATGTTTAAAAACAGATTAATAGTATAAATATAAATTTAAAAATATGAATATATGCCACATAATAAAAAAATTGGAGGATATATTATTTTCATATGATATACTATCTTTAGACCTAAATATAAGATCTAGTTTATAATATAAATTGTAGTAAAAACTAGATACTGTATTTAGGAGCAGGGGTAGTATATTATTTTCAATTATTAGCCGTTAAAACATAAATATAATAAACTATTCTTTTTTTTTTTTACTCAAAATGATGTTGTGTCATACTCAAGCAGAAAAGATATATAAAATCTAATTATGTTACCTTGAGTCACTTATTTTCTAGTTTAGATGATTAATCTAACCAGCCAAATGACTGGTTTACAGAGTTGCCAGTCTAATCCAAATTTGAAAACAATAATTACAAATTTACAATATGAGTTACATAATTTCTATGCTTCTTAAAAGTTTATTTAAATCTAGCAGTTTGACAATATAGCCCCTCGCCCCCTCAATAATTTTGACATATTCTTTGGAAAGTAAAGTTGATATCGCTATCCATATCAATTATATACTATCTCCAATTCTAATTATAAGATCTCATTTATAGAATTCCTCTGATCCTTAATATGGGACTCAATTATTGAGTTGGTTTTTGTCCTAAATATAAGACCAATTTCTCATATTTATCAATTTTCTCTAAATTATCCTTATAGATACTCTCTCAACCATAATCAAGTAAACAGGGAGAGGAGGTATCAAGTAAGATGATTATGGTGTTTTAGAAAAAATGTGACACTTTTCTTATGATTAACTAATTTACCTAACTTCTTTAATCTAATCAAATTAGTTAAATGAGTCTTATATTAAAGACCAGAAGAGTATATAAATAAAAACTTATAATTAAGACCGGAAGTAGTATTTTAAATGTTCATTTTATTTATTGCAGAAGACATAGACACATAGTCCCTCGCGGGACAACCCCGCATGGCGTATTCTAATTTTGACAAAGACTCCTTTTGTTTGTTTCATAGTAAAGTTGGAATCCGTGGTAGTTTCTCATGTTGTAAATGATTACTACTGCTCATTTTATTTATCATGTTGTAAATGATTACCACTTTTCAGTTTTAGATATGAGATTTATTTTATGATATAATTTATACTACAAAATAAATTTTATATTTAAAATTAAACAAGTATTAGTTGTGCTATATGTCTGTGTTCTTTTTATTTGTTTGCCTTACTGTCTGTTTGGTACGAGCAAAATGGATAAGAAAATTTTAAAAAATTTGTTTTAAAAAATTAAAGAAATAAGTTTTTAAAATTTTAATGGAAAAATAGACAACAATAATAAAAATTAATTAAAAATTTTTAATTTTAAAATTTTAGTGGAAAGAAGTTGTAAGATAAAAGAATAATAAGAATTTTCAGCATCACTTTTCTTTTTTTTTTTTTTTTTCTAAATTCAGCTCATTAAAATTTTTTCTGCTGTCTCTTTTTTTCCCCTTCATATGTAGGATTAGCCCCCACACATCAAATTGTTGACATTTTATCTTTTTATTTATTTACATAACAGTAAAGGAAAAATAACATACGCGGAAATTATTTCAAACAAGAATTACTTCAAAATTTCAAAAATAAAATATTTTCTGAATATTAATAATATTTTTTGTTTTAAAGTTATTGATAATAATTATCCTCAATTTTTTTTTTAAAAACTTTACTGCCTCCGAGGCCAAAATTGGAAATGGAGTGCTTGGCTAGAGTTGGTTTCTACTAGTACTTTTTTTATCACCAAAATTTTAGTACCATTTAGTGCTAGTTTTCATTGACCAGATACAAGATCAAACTAAACTCAACCAAATATTATCTAACTAGATACATATTTATTCTGAATATATATTTACTCAAACACTATCTATTAAAAAAACAGTTATATATTTCATCACATTATAAAAAAGTAAACCACAATTTATTTTATATGACAATTAATTATATGTCTATATTTTTTAATTAAAACAAACTCAACATGTAAAAAGGACTAAATATAAAATTTTTATCCATCATTTAGCAAAATACATACCAAAATTAAAAAAAATTAATAAAGAGAATATACCTTAGTTAGAAGAAAAATAAAGTTTTAAGTTGAGATAACACATATACAATATTTGCAAGATTGCACACACTACCTACTTCACACAAAAGTGTGGAAGGAGAACAAAGAATAGAAGGAGTGAGCGAAGTTTAAGAAGAATTTGAGAAGTGATGAGAAGACAGATTAGAATGGGAATGCCGAATGCCATTATGTAGATGGAATTTACACTATGCACTCATATGCCAAAACAAAACACTTACGCATGAACTGAGCTGAAAATAATGAATGACTACTGTCTAAGTGACTTTGCTTATGGGAATATTTGGGGAAGGAATTCTTGCCGTGAGTTGAGCTGAAGACAATGAATGACTACTCCCTAAGTGACTTTGTGTGTGTGGTTGGAAAAACAAAAGTATGGTCTAGTCAAATAGGAAAGTTGAAAAAGTATGAGAGGAAGGAAATTCACATGGAGTGTAGACAAATATGAATTGTGGGTCTTACTAAAGTTATTCAGACCAAAAACAACTTTTATTTTGTGACGTGGATCCCACTAAAGTTATTTAGACCAAGAACAACTTTCATTTTGTGATGCGGGTCACATTGAAATTATTCAGATAAAAAATGAGTTCTATACAAATTTAAAGTTGATTACGGTCTGAATGATTTCAGATATAGTATCTTGGTAAATAATTTTGATCTTATCGTGTCTGGATAAATTTTTTAATTGTTCATCGTATCGTATCCGAGTAAAAAAGCCTTCAACCAGTCCCCATCCACCCAATCCTAAATATCGTCACTTCATGCGCACAATGCGAAGTGTGAATCCCGATTCACGAAGACGAGAAGACCGTTAAAATTCTGTGAGAGAGACAGGACGGGGAGGGCCAGAGAGTGAGTGTACGAGTGTGTGGGCATGGAGAGAGAGGCACACACTGCATAAAAAGGCGTCGAAAATTGCTAAAGGATGGCCCAAAGCCGAGAGCTTTATCGTCTCAGTGAGCAGAGTCCGTGAGGACAGTACGGTCTTCCCCGAAGGCCGTTCATTTCTGGGCTTTTTGGGTTTATCTGGGAAATGAAGGAGAACGGAGAAACAAGATCAACCCTGGTTTTTGCTGTGAATGGAGAAAGGTTTGAGCTCTCAAGTGTTGACCCATCAACCACCGTGCTTGAGTTCTTGCGTGCTCAGACTCCGTTCAAGAGCGTCAAGCTCGGCTGTGGCGAAGGTCTGTCTCTGAGGCTCTGTTTCATGATCACCATGTTCATGCTCACTAGCTGTAGTGGTCTAGATCTTTGTAGGGGGTTCATGATTCTGAAACTGGTTAGTCTCCAAAAGGACACTCAAAATACTTTCATGAGTGTAGCTTTGAATCCTCCTAAGTTCATGAGCTAGTGTTGATCCTCTGGCGATTTACTCTGTTTCTTAATAAATTCTTATCCATGCTAATCTCTGCATTAAAGTATTTGAAATTGCAGGTGCCCAGTGATTTAAAGAAAAGGTCAATCTGAGATCATTTTTGGTTAAAGTAGTTTGTTTGAAGTGTTTCTAAGGCTCTGTAGCTGTTCCTTCTATCATTACTATTTCTTGACCTTCCCCCTGCCTTAGGCTTTTTCATAGAAACAGCATAGACCATGTTTAATTGATATGAAAAGGCGGAGTGATCTCTTTTAGTTTTGTAATATATATGTTAATTTGATCATGCGATTGAAATTCTTAACGAGGTTTTATTTATTTGTTTTTTTTTTTTGGTATATGAAATATTTGGATGTTGGCGCTTCTTTGGACATTTTAAGAAACAGAGACAAAAGAAAAATTGGATATTGAAATTTCAGTGCCATTGACGTAATAATTTTGGGCTTTAAGAGCTTGGAACAGAGCATACTACCCTTTGCTGTTTCAATTATCCTTTGACTTTATGACTAATTTTCTCCTTCATACCATCATAGAGGTTGTTTAAAACAATTTATAAAACATGTTGTATATATTCTTCTATTTTTATCGATAGCTTCAATATATGGTTCTTCTTCTATTTTTATTGATCGTTTCAATATGTGAACATGAAGCTCAGATGTGTTACTTTTATTGGTTATGCCTTTAATCTATGTTATGATTGAAATTAGTGCCCTTTTTTTTTTTGCGTGTATGTAATATTTGAATCTTTTTATTTGGCATTCTACGAAACAGAGGTAAAACAAACTTTAGAACTATCATCATGGTTTGGGCCATGAGGAGCGGGGAATAGAACGCTCTACGCTTCTCTGTTTAGAATTATTTGTTAGCATCATGATTGATTTTCTTCCTTGTATTTTCATAGAGGTTGTCCAAAACAATATATAAAAAGTATGTACATATTTTCTTGTTCTCGTTTATCGGTAGTCTAATGATGAATATGAAGGTAAAAGATGTTAATCCCCCCCTCCCCAAAAAGAAAAATTCATCAATTTCTCATTTCCTGGTTCAATCTGGATCGTTTATAGGTGGTTGTGGTGCTTGTCTTGTATTAATATCCCAATACAATCACGTGCTCGATCAAGTTGAGGATTTAACAGCAAGTTCCTGTCTCACGCTACTTTGCAGCATACATGGATGTTCCATAACTACAAGTGAAGGCCTTGGGAACAGTAAAGATGGCTTCCATCCAATTCATGAAAGAATTGCAGGATTCCATGCTACTCAATGCGGATTTTGTACTCCTGGAATGTGTGTTTCTCTTTATGGAGCTCTTGTCAATGCTGAAAAAACCAATCGTCCTCATCCTCCCTCAGTGTTCTCGAAAGCCACGGCTGCTGAGGCTGAAAGGGCCATTTGTGGGAACCTTTGTCGCTGTACTGGCTACCGACCGCTTTCTGACGCTTGCAAAAGTTTTGGTGCTGATGTTGAGTTGGAGGACTTAGGGTTAAACTCTTTTTGGAGAAAAGGAGAAAGTGATGATGTAAAGAGAAGTAGGTTGCCTAAATATGATGATCATCACAAGAAGATTAAATTTCCAGAGTTTTTGAAGGAGATCAAGCCTAATCTGTTCATGGCTCCTGAGAGACATGATTGGCTCAGTCCTAGCGGCCTAAAGGAGCTCCAAGGGTTACTGAAATCAAACAAGAGTGATGGAACTAAGATAAAGCTTGTTGTCGGTAATACAGGAATGGGGTATTACAAAGATACAGAAAGCTATGACAAGTATATCAATCTGAAGGGAATTTCTGACCTCTCAAAGATAAAAAAGGATGAGACAGGAATTGAAATTGGAGCAACTGTGACTATATTTAAGGCTATTGAGGCTTTAAAGCCAAAGAGAGGATATGAGTTTCTTGCTGAATTTGATGTGATGCTTGAAAAAATTGCTGATCACATGAGCAAAATAGCCTCAAGCTTTATAAGGAACACAGCCAGTGTAGGTGGCAATCTAGTGATGGCTTAGAAATATCATTTTCCTTCTGATATGGCTACAATACTTCTAGCAGTGGATACAATGGTTCATATAATGAATGGCACAAATTTTGAATGGCTTACATTGCAGGAGTTTTTGGAAAGGCCACCATTATGTTTTGAAAGTGTGCTTTTAAGCATTAAAATTCCAAGTTGGGGATCCAATAAAAGTGATCCTGAAGAACACAAACGGAAAATTGTCTTTGAAACGTTTCGAGCTGCTCCTCGCCCGCTTGGAAATGCACTGCCTTATTTAAATGCAGCTTTGTTGCTTCAGGTTTCTCAAGGCAAAGATTCTGAAGGGACTTTGATAGATAGTTGCAGGCTTTCTTTTGGTGCTTATGGGACTAAACATGCAATACGAGCAACAAAAGTTGAGGAGCTACTAGCAGGAAACTTTTTAAGTTTTGGTATTATACATGAAGCCACCAACATGCTTACAGCTAGCATTGTACCGGAAGAAGGAACTTCCAAAATTGCTTATCGGATAAGCTTGGCAACTGGTTTTCTCTTTAAATTCTTAAGCCCTTTGATTGGGCAAGTTCATCATGATAAAGCTCCTACTTTACTATCATCTGGACAGCAAGAGATTCAAGTAGATGAAGAGTACCGCCCCATCGGCGAGCCAATAACAAAATCAGGGGCTACCTTGCAAGCTTCAGGCTAGTTTTATATTCATTCAAGTTTGAAAATCACTTGACAATATGTTTTTTCCCATATTTATGGCATTTGAAAGTAGCAAGCAAATGTTTTAACAAACATGTGGGTATCTTGTTTAGCTAAAACTTTCAATGCATCTTTGACACCAATCATTTTATCCCTGTGAGAATATATTTTCGTTCTAGAAATTCTTGCAACATGCAAATTTAACATTCTATCACGGATTGCTTGACTTATCTATTGGTAAAACTAATGCTTTAAACACCTCAATCCTGTTCTCTTGGTTTGAGCTATTCTTAATTTCGTGATTTGCTTTATGCATTCTTGTATTGCTGTTTGTTTGAAATATAGATTACTGTGATTGAATTTGGTTTCCCAAGCTCCTAATTTGTAGCAGCTTTTGTACACAAATTCTTGGTTCCTAATCTCACTCACTACTATTTGCCTGAAGGTAGGAATGAAGTTGATTATGATTAGAAAATAAACATATAATTCACTTTCAATGCTTCTGCTAATCTTTATCCAATAAACTAGGCATATTTTCTTATTTTGGCCTTCTCTATTTTCTCTACTGACGTCTATATGATAGAATATCATTTTATTAAGATGTATGTATTTTGCAAATAAATCATAGGTGAGGCTGTGTATGTGGATGATATTCCTTCACCAACAAATTGCCTACATGGAGCATATATTTATAGTACGAAACCTCTGGCAAGGGTAAAGAGTATAAAGCTCCAGCAAGAAGATGGAGTAAGGGCAGTCATTTCAAGTAAAGACATTCCTGATGGTGGGGAAAATGTTGGTTCTAAGTTTGTGTTCGGTGTTGAACCTTTATTTGCAGATGAGATTGCCCAATGTATTGGTGATCGTGTTGCCTTTGTGGTGAGTGCAAGACTGCCTCATTTTGGTCTTGCTAAAAGGGAGAACCATTTTTTCTTATTATTTACCACATGAGTTTGTTTAGGTTGCAGACGCTCAGAAAGTTGCAGATATGGCTGCAAACTCTACAATTGTTGAGTATGATTTCAAGAATCTCGAACCACCTATTCTATCTGTTGAAGAGGCTGTCAAAAGATCAAGTCTTTTTGAAATTCCTCCTATGTACCAACCACAACAAGTTGGTGATATATCAAATGGCATGGAAGAAGCAGACCACAAGATTTCTGCTGAGGTACACAGAAAACATTTAATTTTTTCTTGGTCTGATCATTCCTGCTCCTATCTAATACAAACGTGCCGCTGAAGAAGACTGTGATGATTTCATTGAATTGTTGGAACTATCATATATAGCTTATACAGATGACAAACTCCAACTAGCATTGGCAAACTACTGATAATCTTTAAACCGAAATATAGACTGACAAACCTAATTAATTCACTGACTTCTGTTTTAAGAACCCTCTGGTCCTGTCACCCCTTTTTGTTTCTCTACCATTGAGTCAAAAGTAAAGCTTCAATTTGATTATGAGTAAATATGTGTTGAATTAATTATATATCAAGCATACTCATTTTGATCTAACAGTTTGACTTTCTTAATCCAATATCACGTCTCAAGTATTAGTTTTCACATTTATCTCTCCCGCCCATATCTTGGAATGCTTTGACAATTTTTGTGCATTTCTTTGAATAATTTAAAATCCAGCTTAAACTTGGGTCTCAGTACTATTTCTATATGGAGACGCAAACTGCACTTGCTGTTCCAGATGAAGACAATTGCTTAGTGGTTTACACTTCATGTCAAGGGCCAGAGCTTGCACAATCTATTATTGCATGATGCCTAAATATTCCTCAGCATAATGTTCGTGTAATCACAAGAAGGGTTGGTGGTGGTTTTGGTGGAAAGCTCTTGAAATCATTCCCTGTGAGTATTATTATTTTTTATGCTCTTTCTATTTTGTTGCCTTTGTATCTAAATTATGCTCATATTGACCACACATTTGAATGTGAATAGCTTACTGTTAAAAAGTAGGAAATGAATGTGAGAATTGGTAGAAATAGCATGGAAGTTTCTTACGTTGCTTTAGAAGAACTCACCAGCAATCGTGCATGATGTCAATTTAGATGCAAGATATATGATTTCTTTTTAGTGAAGCAAAATAGTTATAACATATCAGGTTACAAAAGAATTATGTTTGCTATTCAACAGAAGAAAATGGATATTATATGTATGGCGTTCATGATTGTTTAAAGTAAGTTACTTACAATTAAATCCTTCAGATGGCTACGACATGTGCACTTGCAGCGCACAAATTACAACGCCCTGTTAGGATGTATATGAATCGTAAGGTGGATATGATAATGGCTGGAGGAAGGCATCCTATGATGATAACTTACAATGTTGGATTTAAAAGTAATGGGAAGATTACTGCTTTAGAACTTAAGGTATTGATAGATGCAGGGATATATCCTAATCTATCTCCATACATACCATCTTATATGGTTAATTCACTTAAAAAATATGATTGGGGTGTTCTGTCTTTTGATATAAAAATATGTAAGACTAATCTTCCAAGTAGATCTATAATGAGAGGCCCTGGGGATGTTCAAGGATCATATATTGCTGAAGCTATAATAGAACATGTGGCATCTACACTTTCAATAGATGTAGATTCTGTGAGAAGCATTAATTTCCACACAAACAAAAGTCTCTCAACTTTCTACAAGAATTCTGCAGGTCAACCTCGTGACTATACCCTAGTTTCAATATGGAATAAGTTAGCTATTTCTGCAAGGTATGACCAAAGGAGAGAAACAGTGAAAGAGTTTAATAAGAATAACATTTGAAAAAAAAAGGGGTGTATCTCGTGTGCCTGTTGTGTATGTACTGGATGTGAGACCATTACCAGGAAGAACAAGTATTTTAAGTGACGGGTCAATTGTTGTTGAAGTTGGAGGGATTGAAATAGGTCAAGGTCTTTGGACTAAGGTGAAGCAAATGGCTGCATATGCTCTGAGTTTGATCCAATGTGATGGATCACAAGACCTCTTGGATAAAATACGTGTCATACAGTCTGATACATTGAGCTTGATTCAAGGAGGGTATACAGCTAATAGCACTACATCAGAGTCAAGTTGTGGAGCAGTTAGGCTTAGTTGCAATGTCTTGGTTGAGAGGTTAATGCCGCTCAAGGAAAAGTTGCAGAAGGAGACGGGTTCTGTCAAATGGGAGACACTTATTTCTCAGGTATACACTGGATGATTTTTCTTTTTCTGGGTTGAAAAAAGTCATCTCTATTTTTCATGTTTTGATGATAATGTAGACGTGCTTTTCAACAATCATGTCGTAACTACCATAAGCTTTCATAATAAAGACAATTTTTTCTTAAATTTTGCATAATTCCTTTTATTTTATTTTATTTTTGTGAAGGCCTTGGAATAAACCATAAAAGAGACTAGTTCTGGAATTTATGAAGATGATGCATACCACCTTTGCAAAGCATAAGAGGTCTCTACAATACATAGGAGTAGGAGTTGTATCATTATGTGCCAGTCAATTTGTGTATACATAAGATTCATGGCTTCTGCAAAATTGATAGAAAGCATATTTTTGTTTTCAAAACCTATAAAAACCACCAAGAACATTATCTGATATCTTGTAATCAACAATGTCTCCTTGTGAAGGCCCATACACAATCTATGAACTTATCAGCAACTTCATTTTATTACCCTGGCAATACTACCAACAGTTACCTGAACTATGGTGCTGCAATGAGTGAGGTAGGCTTATATCTTGTTCAATTTCTTATTCAGAAAGTGATATTCTCTAAAGCTCATGAATGGCTGTCATGGTCAAACGTATGAGTTTTTGGAAGAAGTCATTTTTTTGCATCAGATTATCAATAATGCTAAGCTAAAGGTCAAGGAATATTTTGCAGGTGGAAATAGATCTTCTAACAGGAGAAACATTTGTTCTGCAAACAGATATTATATATGATTGTGGAAAAAGTCTCAACCCTGCTGTAGATTTAGGACAGGTGAGCCAGCTAAGAATTCTATCCGCTATACTCTTTATTTCAAATTCTATAATTTTCATTTAAAGTAATGTACAAAAATCCATCAGTGAAGGATATAAAATCTATAATAAGCCACATCATTTAAATCAAGAAGTTAGCTTCTATTTTAAAAAGCTGAAATGCATCTTACTAAAATTTATTTACTTTTTCATGTCAAGCTAAAAGTACATTTATACTAATTCACTGACTACCTTCTCTCTCTCATATAGAATGAGGACTCAATAAGGAGTCAGATGTTAAAAATTCTTAATTATTAAAGTTTTATAATAAAAAATATTTTGGAATAAAACTGAAATTCTAGAGAGACAACTATTTTTAAAAATAAGTTCATCATTCTAAGAACTATACGAATAAGAAGATAATTATAAGCCTCCATGGGTTTTATCCTCGCACAGCCACTCAATATAATTAAGTGGGGATCAAAGATGAATGGATTTTTAAGTTGCCCAAATTGACCTAATAAGTTTTACTTGTTGCAGATTGAAGGAGCATTTGTGCAAGGGTTAGGGTTTTTCATGCTTGAAGAATATGAAACAAATCATGAAGGATTAGTGTTAGCAGATGGAACATGGAATTACAAAATCCCCACATTAGACACTATTCCGAAGCAGCTCAATGTTGAAATTGTCAATAGTGGACATCACAAAAATCGCGTTCTCTCCTCTAAGGGTATGACATTTTAATTCAAATTTTATTTGCCAGTAGTTGTTTCTACGTAGGAACGCTTGTAAAATAGTTTGATTTTTGATTAATTTGTAGTTGAAATGGGGTAAAATGCATCTCTTAACAAATTAGTACCCCTAAATTTGTTTCTTCACTTGGAATTTTTTTTGAAGTCGGTTGAACCATGTATGAACGAAAACATATCATGGTATTGGATTTATATGTCAACTTCTGCTTGAGAATTTGATTCTTTGGCACATGCATGCTAAAAAAGTAGAGAACAGATCTTCTGTAGTTGAAGTTTGTTAAGTTAAACTTCAATCGCCAGTATGATAAGTATAACATCAATTCTTTATGTTCAACTTCATCATCAGGTTCAATTCATAGATTCTCAACACCATAATTCCATAGAAGATATGAAATGCCAAATGAACAAACGCTTGATGGTGCATATTGTAAAGTTGCTTGGCCATGAGAGCCTCCTTTACAGTATATCTTTCAATAAGCAGCATGTGCCTTGTTCTTTTCTTTTTAAAAAAAAAATAAGGAAAAAAAATTTAGTATAAGTACATACAAAATGGTTTTCCCGCTTAACAGTCCTGATACTAAAAGGCTACTTCAAATCTTGTTTATGTAGCTTCTGGTGAGCCGCCACTACTTCTAGCAGCTTCAGTCCATTGCGCTGTCAAAGCAGCTGTCAAGGAGGCTAGAAAACAGCTTCATTCATGGAGCAACTCAGATGCAATTGATAAACCGTTCCACTTAGATGTGCCAGCAACCATGGCTGTGGTAAAGGAATTCTGTGGATTAGACATTGTGGAAAGATACTTGAAATGGAAAATGGGCAAAATTTGAAGGTTCTCAATGTCTTGGAAAATAAATTAGCGTGTATTTTATGTTTGCATGTTGAAGAAATATGTATTCGTTTTTTCAATGTTTTATGTGTACCTTATGTTTGAATAAGAGGAAATATGGCCTCATGCTCAAGACATTAACACTCAACTGCAGTCAGTGGGGATTTCTTTGTTTTTCTTAATAATAATAAAATGGTTTTGTCACTGTCATTAGATGTTCTCCAGATTCTGCCTACTTCATAATGAAAATTACATCAACCTTATGCTAATTGACTAATTAATAAGGGCCCACATACATATAGATTATTAGCTTTTGGGATAAGACTTACGGCATTTGTTTCTATGTTTCCATTCAAGTGGGTTATACGGCACTTTGAATGGTTATCTAGATCAGCAAAATGTGGCAGTATCGTGGGGGGGGGGGGGGGGGGAAGAAGGGGCAATCAGAGCAATAATTAAATCAGAGTCTTACGAGTCCAACATTGTGAAACATGATTAGGACTTGCAACCCCTCTATCTACTCATGGCCTATTGATTATGATGTTTTCATAGGCAATGCTCGGATCATGTGTGTGTGTTAAAAAACAATTCAAAGGTATAACATTTTAGAAGAGAAGGTTTCGTTCAAGATGAAGACGTTGTTATTTGCAACTATTCAGAATCTAAAGGGCAACGACAATTGTCACAGTAAAAAGCCCCGTACGCCATCCATCCATCTCACCGCGAATTACATAGTCCACATTCATGATAGACGCATAAATGAAAAATTGAAATCGTTTTAGAAAATGAAAAGTCTCCATAAATCTCCGATGAAAGAGAGAAGGGAAAGGCAAATAGAGGCAGCGAGAAAGAAGAAAACTCACTTTCAACAAGAGCAAGGGCTTTGGAATCCTTCGCCGTTCAGCGAGAGGGGTTGTCGACGGGTTCGGAATCGAGGGGCTTGGCATCCACGGGAGCGGGGGTGGAGAGAGGTTTGGAACCCTTCGCCGTTCGTAATCGGAATTCTAGCCGTCGCAAGTGAGAGCCAGAGCGAAAAATGGAGTGTGAATAACTGAATATCGTGCGAGAGGGCCAGGAAGAGCCCCGTAAAATGCCATTTCCTCCCCAAAGTCTCTCTTCCGTGCTGAGGACTACATCCTTTTTTGACCCGCCTTTTTTCCTTCCCTCTTTTATTTTCCCTTCTACTTTTCTCACCATGCAAACGCAGAGTACAAGTCATATCAAAGCTTCTTTGTAAGTATCAGTAAGAGGCCATTAATTTGATCCCTTCTGTAACTCATTAGCACCAGCACCAGCACCAACCCCTTTCCTTTTTAAAATAAATTACTAATACCTAATATAAAAATTGATTTGAAATTCAATTTAGTTCTAAATATAAAATTTTAATCTATTTTATTTATCATATTTATCTATTCTTTTAAAATAACCATTATAGTAGTTACACATATTGAATATTTTATCAAATGTTAGTTCTAACTCATATACATGCAAAGGTGGGAATACAGGTTTGGCTGGCCCTAGCCGACAGGTTTAAAAGCACCGGCCCTACGGGCCAAAATTTTAAAAATATCTCAATTTTGCTATATCAGCCCTTAAGCCGACAGTCTTAGGACCAAGCCGCAGGCTTTCCACCCGTTTAGGAAATTTTTTTTTTTATATTTCTCACATTTTTAATTAAAAAATAAAAACAAACCAATAAAATTATTAATAAAAGACATAAATATGAATAAAACTAAGTCACATACAAAATATCATCATATATAAATATCCATCAACATCTAATAATATCTAAAACATTCATCAACGACCTAAAAGTATGTTCTAGTCTTGGTGATTTCTTAGAACCCAACTCACCTAAACTTTATTTTCTACCCAGAAAAAAAACATTCATTAATGAGACAACAACATCCAAAAGTTCCATTGATAGTGCAAATATGCAATAGATAAATACTATTATTATTTTTTTTAAACTTTATCATCACTATAATCAATTGCTCTTCTTCATAAGTATGCAATTCTTTCGTAACAAAAATATCAAATTTTTCTTCTTTATAAGAATTTCATTTTTAAATTTTATAGTCTAACTATTATTTTACTTTAATTTGAAAAGTATTGCTGTTGAAATTCATAAATTTTTAGTTCAAATTATAGAATCACAAGTCATATAAGTATAAAAAAATTCTTTTATTAAATATATATAGTTTGAAAATATTAACACATATAATATAAATTAAATCATTATTAAAGTTCAAATTAACCTTTTTTTAAAACTTATCAGCAACTTCATTTGATAATCCTGACAGTGCAACTAGCACGTACCTCAATTATGGTGTCGCAGTAGGTGAGGTTGGCTCATTTTGTATCCAATTTCTTATTTAGAAAGTGATTTTCTTTTTTAAATTAAGCTAGTGGATGGCTACATTGCTTAAATGTATTTAAATTTTTGTGGAAGCTTGTTGTTACATCAAATTATCATTGATGTGGGAAACTAAAGGTTGAATATTATTTTACATGTGGAAGTAGATCTTCTCACAGGAGAAACCACTATTATGCAAGCAGATATTGTCTATGATTGCGTAAAGAGTCTCAACCCTGCTGTAGATTTGGGACAGGTGAGCGAGCTAAGATTTCAATATCACCTGACATTTAGGTTTCTTATTACTCCCTCCGTTTTTAGTTTATAAGATGCTTTTGGAGCAAATTAAAAAAAAACCAAATAATCTTGTTAAGCATGGTTAAAAATCTTAATTTTTTAAGAAGTATAAATTTTCAAAAATGCCCTTCATTTAACACTAACCCTCTAATTAACTCATGCTTGATTAATGGAGATTTTTGCAACGAGGTCATTAATGAATCATAATTTTTTTCCATAATTTAAGAAGTCAGTTAAAATTAGTTATTTCTTATAAAATATCAAAATTATCCTAAATGAAAATTATTAGCTAGAGGAGTTTGTTAATTAGTTAGGAAGTTTTATAATTACTAGCTAGGTGAAAAAATTAATGCTTTAGATGAAACATGGACTAAAGGGAGTATAAACATCTCTCTAAAAAACACCTTATAAATTGAAACACAGAAAATAATTTAATAGTTCTTTAAGTCTAGAAAGTTTACACAATGTTGAAAAGCTGGAAATTGAACAACTCATTTTGGGATTCATGTAACTACATGGAGTCCACATTGTTTTGAAATTAAGGAACTAAGATGAAAAGGCTTGGATAACCAAATAAAATAATGTGGCATAAGTTATTCTCATGTATAATAAGCAGAAGTTATTAGATTATGAAGTTGTCTAGTTTGACATAATATCTTTTGGTTGTTGCAGATTGAAGGAGCATTTGTGCAAGGGTTAGGGTTTTTCATGTTTGAAGAATAGGAAATAAATCATGAAGGATTAGTGTTAGTCGATGGAACATGGAATTACAAAATCCCCACATTAGACACCATAACTAAACAGTTCAATGTTGAAATTCTCAACAATGGACATCACATGTATCACGTTCTGTCTTCCAAAGATATGACTTATCAATTGTTAGAATTTTTAATTTGACATTTTCTTCCAAATTATTTGTTCCTTACCAGCACACATATGCTTTTTGTACCATCCTCTTTTAGTTGATTCATGAAGCCATTAGGTATGTTTGGCATGGCTTTTGCTTTACTAAAATTGACTTTTTAAACCTAAAAACCGATTTAAGTCTAAAAGTATATTTGCCATAGGTTTGGCGGCAAATGACTTTTTGCCTAAAAACCACTTTAAAGTTGAAGTAATTTTTTTTTTGGTTTTTTACTTTTCTTTTTTTATATTTGAACCTTTTGAAACTAGCTTTTCAATATATTATCCAAACAAATTTCCGTCAAGCTGACACTTTTATAATAGTCTATTAAAACATAAATTACATTACACTAATTAATTTTTACCTCGACTTTAATTTATAAAAGTCAATCGAGATAAAAGTCACTTTTGCAAACGTCCATTCAAACAAACCCTAATTTAATAAATCATGTGAAAGTTAATTGCAAAATGAATGAAACCAATATTAAAGCATTCGAAAGTTGAAATTCCTTTAAATTTCCATGCTTATATATGGTTCATCTTTTAGCATTGTCCTTTATGTTCTTAAGATGTTAACGTTGAGTAAATCAAATAATTGTTTCAACGAACCAAAATAGACTTGTAAAATAGTTTGTGTTTCACATATTCTCAACTTTCAAGTTGCATGTCATCTATTTGTTAAATGAATTAATTGTTGTTGAACACTTTTTTTTCAAATAAGAATTGTTGTCGAAAACTGATTCCAAAGAAGATATGAAATGTCAGGTGATCAAGCATATGATGGTGCACACGGTTAATTAAATCTCTTATTTCGGACCTGATTGCAATTATCCCTTTCTTTAATACTAAATTCTCAAAAAAGAATTCTTATACTAAAAGATACTTGAGAATTTGTTTCGATAGCTTCCGGTGAGCCACCACTACTTTTAGCAGCTGTGGTGCATTGCGCAACAAGAGCAGCAATCAAAGAAGCCAGAAGACAACTTGCTTCATGGAGCAACTCAGATGAACTTGACAAACCATTCCAATTGTATGTGCCAGCAACTATGCCAGTGGTAAAGGAACTCTGTGGATTGGACATTGTGGAAAGATACTTGAAATGGGAGATGGGCAAAATATGAAGGAGTTTAATATCTTGGAAATAGATTGATGTGTTTGTTTCTTGTTTGGATGCTCAAGAAATACGTACTAGTTTGTCAAAATGTTGTGTTTAATAGTTCTATCTTCTTATGAACTATATTTTCAAGATGATTTCATTTGTACCATAGGTCATATAGAAGCATTATGTGAGATGCATTTGGAAAACTTTTTTTTTTTTCAGTTGTTTCTTGTGTAGTAAATGAAATTTGAAATTTATGTGTATGTCGGCGTGGGCGTTACACTCAATGCAATTCATGTTAAACTTTCTTGGATTTTGATTTGATACAACTCAATCCTAGTTTTATAAAATATATAATTTAAAATATAAAAACTGAGTTACAACTAACTTAAAACTATACAAATTAAATTGTACTAAATTAAAATTTAACTAAGTCAAAAATATAGAAACTACAAGATTACTTTTCCAAGCAAAATAATAATATTATGAACAAAGCTGCTTCCAAGTTCAATTTGGGTCAAACAATGGCTAAGTTTAATCCAACAATATTAATTCTTGACAAACGGATAGCAAAAAAAAACAAAACAAAACAAAACTGCATGCACCCATGAACAGAAACACAAGAGGAACACACATAAATACTATATTTAGTCTTTAATATAAAAGTCAGATAATTAATTTACAAATATGAATAAAATCAATTAAAATGATTATTTGTAATAAATAGATGTTATCTTCTTTAAAATATCATTATTAATCATATTCATGAATACATATTGGAGATAAAGGTTTTATATTAAAAAATTGAATATCCAATTAACTTGTATATTAAGAAATAGAGCTGGTACATACATATTTTCACTTTTATATCTCAAATCATGAATATTTAGTACATCATGAAACAAACAACGAAGACATTTTTTTTCACAAGGGGTCAAAAAAGACTTTAGATCCTAGTAAGTCTTACTTTGTTGGCAATGCTTGTTTCGTCTTCTAACCATGAACTTCATTTAAAATTTATCCTCATACTACATCCAGTCCTTAATATAAGAACTAGCAGAGGTTTATATCTCCATAATTACCTCTTTTCAATTTTGGATTAATGACTCTTTGATAATTTTCAAATGCGGCGAAAACTAAATTGTAAGATGGTGATTTATTTCCATATTCATGCATTTACTTTTATTTTACTCTCTCGAAATAACTGATATAAAAACATAAGTAAAATTAGTTGATTGCCTTATTTAACCCATATTTTCAAAAGAGGAGCCATAATTATTTGTGAATTCTTTATCGTAGTTTTTAATTAATCTACCATATTACTCAACAATATTCAATTATTCATACCAAAAGTAGTATTAGAAAAAAGTTTTTTTTGGCTGAATATTAGGAATAAAATATTAACCAATTCATTAACTTTACACAAAGACTTATATATACATGAAAATGGTATGTTGTTTTTTTAGCAAAATTTAAGTCAAGTTGTTTATATTCATTAACTCAAGTTTATAAATAAATGTATAAGTGCAAATACACATGTTAACAACTAACAATATCAAGATTACATGTGTTCATTTTTCATAATAAATTTATAAGTACAAATACACATTTTAACAACTAACAATAACAAAATTATAAGTGTTCAAATGAAAATCTATAAATCCTAATTCACATGAGAAGAATTGATGTGAAAAAATTTATAAGTATTGATAGATAAATTTTACAGGTGTGCACACGTATTTTAACAATTAATATCCACCTTAGTTACTTATAATAAAGATTATTTTTAAGAATATTCCTTATGACAAGAAATATTTTGAAAATTTTAAGATTAGTTGAACAAGATAATAGAAGACATGGTATACGGTATACCTGTGTATTACTATTACAGTGATATAAAAACGGTTATGATATATTAACAAGATAATCACATATATGGTTTCGTTTATTGTCTGCCCTTTTTTTTGTATATTTTCACCAGCGTTTATTATGGCATTGACTTTGAATTTCCTCAACCATATCTCTCTTTAATTTCAATTAAGAAATTCAACAATTTAATAAATCCAACAAGAGCATCCTATTGCCAAATGAATGAATGATCTTTCTTTGTTTTTTCTTTTTTTGGTTTTTTCAAATACAATAAGCTATGGCTTGAAACCATGCAGAGATTAAAGATCAAAGTGCCAATGCATGGGATTCATTATAAGACTTGATTGACTAATTTGAAAATATAAAAAAAAATTAAATAAATTATTTAATTATAGCATGTATTATCTGGTCTCACTAAAATACTTGTGTATCATTAGATTATACATAAATTTATAAGTGATGTAAATTAGTTTGGAAAAAAATAAATGACAAATATAAATACTTTACTTATAAATTTATATATAATTTGATGATACAACACTTTAGAGTTTTTTTAAAGTGTGTCCACCATAAAAATATTAAAAAATTACTTAAGAATGATTGATACATGTTCATTTAATGGACTTTTGAGGATTTAATGGGTATGTTAAAATTGTCCCGGAAAAATAATTTAAAGACACAATTGCTCCTTAAAAAAATAAATACTTTAAGAAAAAATTATACCACAAAACACTACTACAGAGTGAGGAATACTTGACGCTAAATATTTGACGGCTATTACAACAAACCGTCAAATATAGTATCTTAGGGAGAAAATTTGATGGTTTTAATAGGAATAGTCAAGTTTCATGGGAAAATACTTGACGGTTTTTAAAAAACTGCCAAATATTCTCCAACAATACTTGATGATTATGTTATAACCATCAAATATCTTTGAGGTAAACTTGACGGTTTCTCCATAAACCGCCAAGTTTTATAATACTTGACGGTTTTTGACTAAAACCGTCAAATATTATTGTAAGATACTTGACGGTTATTAATAGAAACCGTCAAGTATTATCTTTTAAAACCCCTTTCCCCGTTCATTTTGCTTTGCCCAGTTCAAAATTTCTAGCGCCCCCTTTTGCTTCGAACTCTTTAAGCCACCATACCCACCTCATTTCAGCCCTTCCCTTTTGTTTTTATCGATCGTTCTCCATCATCGTCCCTCTCTGTGTCCTCTTTCATCACTGAGGCGTCCTCCTGCATCGTCGTTGTCGCGCATTGTTCTCCAGATTTGACAGCTTCAGGTTGTTCCTCCTTCGTCACTCGCTCCCCTTATTTCCTTTAGTGCTTTATTCGAAATAATTGTAGTTGAAAGAGGATGATAGGATGATGTTAGGACCGTTCACAATGCGCATACGGAAAATGGATTTTTCTGTTCAGCCGAATGGGTCTTTCACATTTTGATCAGTTTTTGGGTTTAGGGTATTTTCAATTTTTGTTTTCGTCATAAATTTTTTGGTAAATAATCAAAATTGCTAATGTTTCAATTTTTTTCTGTAATTGAAATTGACTGACTGCTGGTTTTCTGTTTAATTAATACTTCATTTGAAGTTAAATAGAAGGCATAAAGCCTGGGGAATGCTAAGTTATAAGCTGTATGCTGTTAAATTTTTTTCAAATGGAATAGCACATCAGTAGTAGTAGAATATTTTTCAAATTGAAGTGAAAGTGAATTTTTGTTGAATTACTAGTTGCTAACAACTAGAATTCTAGTTGTTAGACAAGTAGAATTAAAGAGGGATAAATGTGATCAATAATGTCTCATGTGTTGACTTTCTATTTTTGTTTAATTCTCACAATATCTTTGAGTCGCTGATTACATTTTCCTCTAAATGATTCATCTTAGTCGGGGACCATGGGCAAGGAATGGATGTCCGCCAATCGTCTATCAAAATAATATTGGGATAGGGTAGAAGATTTTATTAAGTTTGCGATTGAGCACGCCGATGATTGCAACAGGATTATTTGCCCCTGTCTTAAGTGTTGCCTTTTGAAGTGGGTTTCGCCATCCAATTGTGAGAGCCACTTAATTATCAATGGAATTGATCAAAGTTACAAGTGTTGGACAAACCACGGAGAGACAAGATATGTGAGTAATAGTAGTCGAGGGCATAGTGAAAGCTGTGGATCATCTAATCTTGACATGAGTACATGTGAAGCTGATCGTCTTGAGGAGATGACAAATGCGATTGAACGAGAACTTGATGATTGTCCTGAAATGTTTGACAGATTAAAGTGTGATGTTGAGACACCTCTATATGAAGGTTGTACTAATTTCACCAAATTGTCTGTAGTGTTGAAACTGTATAATTTGAAAACAAGAAATGGGTGGAGCGACACAAGCTTCATAGAACTGCTGTTGCTTGTTAAACAAATGTTACCAAAAGAAAATGAGCTTCCAAGTAAAACGTATGATGCAAAGCAAGTGTTGTGCTTTGTCAACCTCAGCTATGAGAAGATACATGCTTGTCCCAACAATTGCATTTTGTTTAGGAAGGAGTATAAGTCACTAACTGAGTGTCCTAAGTGTAATGCATCGCGCTACCAAGAGAATGGGAAGAGCTCGAAGAAGGCATTTTGGTATTTTTCCATTGTACCAAGATTCAGACGTTTGTATAGTAATGTAAAAGATGCGAGAAATTTAAGGTGGCATGCGGATGAAAGGGTTAAAGATGGCATGCTTCGCCATCCTGCTGATTCTCCAGAATAGAAGTTTGATATTGAGTATCCTGAATTCGGGGAAGAAGATAGAAATCTACGCCTTGTATTAGCCACTGACGGGATGAACCCGTATGGGATGCAAAGCAGCACCCATAGCACATGGCCAGTGATTTTGTTTATATATAACCTTCCTCCATGGCTATGCATGAAACGCAAGTATTCAATGATGTCTATGATAATCTCTGGGCCAAAGCAACTAGGAAATGACATAGATATATATATCTAGCTCCATTAATTGAAGACTTGAAAGTATTGTGGGAGAATAGAGTTGATGTATATGATGCATATAAGGAAGAAACATTCAAGTTGAGAGCTATGTTATTTGGCACAATTAACGACTTTCGTACGTATGGTAATCTCTCAGGGTATAGCATTAAAGGGCAACTTGGTTGTCCCATTTGTGAAAAGAACACAGATTCCATAAGGTTGAAGCATGGAATGAAAAATTCATATATGGGACATCATAGATGGTTGCATTGTGATCATCCTTACTGGCAATTCAAAAAATATTTCAATGGGAATTCAGAAGAAGGTAAGGCACCTACACCGTTAATTGGGGAGGATGTATTTCAAAAGGTGAAAGATATAGATTGTGAATTTGGAAAACCTTTCGTGAAGCATGTTGGGACAAGTGGGTGGAAGAAGAGGTCTATTTTCTTTATACTGCCATATTGGATAACCCTGAATGTGAGACATTTTCTTGATGCTATGCATATTGAGAAAAACGTATGTGAAAGTCTGTTTGGTACATTACTCCATATTCTCGGGAAGACTAAAGATGGCATAAATGCTAGGCTAGACATGATTGAAATAGGGATAAGGGAGGAATTGGCACTAGAGGATAAGGGAACTCATACATTTCTTTGTTCGGTAGCTCACACGCTTTCTAGAAAAGAGAAAAGTAGTTTTTGTGAGTTTTTTGTTTCAGTAAAAGTGCCCGAAGGTTACTCTTCTAATATTAGTAACCTTGTTTCAATAAAGGATATGAAGTTAAAAGGTTTAAAATCTCATGACTGTCATGTCTTAATGGAAAACTTTATTCCAGTGGCAATATAGGCTATTTTACCTGATAAGGTGCGAGTTATGATCACAAAGTTATGTTTCTTCTTTAAGTCTCTTTGCAGCAAAGTGATTAATCCTAGTAAATTGCCAAGATTGCAAACCTGAATCATAGTTACGTTATGCGAACTTGAAATGTATTTTCCTCCGGTCTTTTTTGACATCATGGTCCATTTAACCATCCACTTAGTTAGAGAGGTCCAACTATGTGGCCCAGTATATTTAAGATGGATGTACCCAGTTGAGCGTTACATGAAAATATTGAAAGGGTATGTGAAAAATCAAAGTCGGCCAAAGAATTGTATCGTAGAATGATATATTTGTGAAAAGGCCACTAAATTTTGTACCCATTACTTAAAAAATGCAAGTGATATTGGGGTTCCAATGTCTCGTCATGAGGGAAGGACAGATGGAGAAGGAATTATGGGAAAGAAAGTTGTAACTATTTCAAACCAACAGTGGGAGCAGGCAAATCTATATGTATTGCACAACTCCGAAGAGATTGAGGACTATGTGGATGAGCATATTGATGAGTTAAAGAGGGATAATCCCAATAAACTTAAAAGTTGGTACACCAAAACACACAATAAACAATTTACAGCATGGTTGAGAGAAAAGGTGCATGGCAAGTATAATAATGATCCTAATTCTGTTTCGAAGAAATTAAAGTTGTTGGCGGATGGACCGAGCAAACATGTGATTTTTTTCACAAGCTACTTTATCAATAGGTTCACTTTCTATACTAAACAACAAGATGATCGGAGTAAACAACAAAATAGTGGCGTAATTCTTGTAGCTAGTACCATGCATATATCGAGTGCCAAATATAAAAATCCTATCTATGCACGTATGTCATACTTTAGAGTGATTGAGGATATTTGGGAGTTAGATTACATTGAATTCAGAGTTCCGGTATTTGGTTGCAAGTGGGTGGATAATAATAATGCATTGAGGATTGATGACTTAAGGTTCATACAATTGAATTTGAATAAGGAAGGATACAAAGAAGAGCCATTCATTTTGGCTTCTCAGGCTACACAAGTGTTTTATGTCCCTGACTTGACTACTAAAGGATGGTCTATTATTTTGTTGACTAATAAAATGAATATTGAAGAGATGGGGTATGAAGACAATGCAGTTAAAGATGATCCATTTCAAGGGACATCACTTGATTCTCATTTAAATGAAGATCAATCCATGTACGTCAGGCACGATCACAATGACGGAATATGGATTTCAAAGAGAGGGAAAGTGTTTCGTAAGAAGATCAAAACAATTCAAACCAAGAAGAATATGCAAAAACATAAGAGTATAAAAAGAAAAAGATCTTCTTAAACATGCATGTAAATTCCCTTATTATTTTCTTTGATTCTTTTATTTGTTTTAATTTTGTTCAAGTCAATTTCGTCATTAATGACTTTATTTTCATTTAATGGATTCTGATTCATTTTGTTTAATTGAATTTCATTGCAGATGGCAAACGATAGCAGATCTAGCACCGATAATCCATCTCAGCTGAGAGATGCCTCTGACCAGGAGAGACAGTTGCAAGACGAGGCAGCACACATACAGAGGGGCCTTTGTGTCATGCAAGAGGTCGTGAAAGCTCGAACGAAAGGAAAGAAATTTTCCGTATAGTGGAATAAGAAAGAATAAGATGTACGATCAAATAAATTTATCAACTATATTGGGGCATTGGCACGAAGCACCATGCCTATTACAGCGCAGCACTAGAGGAGGGTTGATCGTTCAATGCGAGACGCTATTTGGACAGATGTATCGGTAATATATTATAACAACTCAAATTTCATTTTCTTACAAGCTGCGTAACATTAATGTGTTGTTGTATATGTTTTGCAGTCTGCATTTGATATAGATGAGAGCAGGAAGAAGTTTGTGGAGGGGAAGGCTGGGAAGGCACTGCGCTCTTTTCGATACTTTGTGACACACAAGTACTTGAAGGATCCTTCCACAACCGACGAGTTCGAGGTTGCTAGCTTGATACGGGATTTGGTCAAACTAGAGGATTGGGCTGCTTTTGTGACTTCACGTCGTGATAGTCAATTTCAAGTTATAATACTTGCTCTTTTCGATATTAAATAGTCCATTTTGTTTAATCTATATATTGTTTAATTGTGAATCTACTTTGTTTTTGCAGGAATTAAGTACCCAAAATAAGGAAAGGGTAAAGAAGAATGAATATCCCTACCGAAAGGGGTGCTTGGGTTATGCGGGCCTCGAACAAGAGGTGACTCAGAAGGAGGGATCAGATGTCATTGTATCCCGTCAGATGTTGTGGGCATTGGTCAGGCAAAATAAAGATGGCCAAATTGATAATCCTCCCGTTAAGGAGGTCGTGGATAGGATGGTGAGTATTATTCTAAATTAAATAATCCTCACGTTATTGTGAAATATCTTTAAGTATGAATAACTATGTCAATGTTTGTTGCATAGGAGAGTTTGTCCCAGGAAGTTTCGCAGGGGGCATATTCTGCAGATGACCAGGATATATTGAGGAGGGCATTAGGGACTCCTGACCATCCTGGTCTTCTTATGGGTGTCAGTTATGGAGTCACCAAGAGGGATTACTTCGAGTACCGATAAAAGCCCTCTTCATTGTGCATGCCTTCCTCTTAAGTTCATGGAGCTGAAGAAAGAAACACGCTGGTTAAAGGAGCAAGTTAAAGCGCAAGCGCTCCTAATCGAACAGTTGATCAAGAATCAAGCACCACAACAGCTTTGAATCTCAGCCCAAGTGGCAAAGACAGCTGCACATTCCCTTTGCTACTTGAGGTATAATACTTGTGTTTATACAATTACATTTAATAATTTATATATCTAGCTAACTTGTCTCTCATGTTAAATCAGGGTGAAGCGGACATTCAGTGTATGGCAGATAGCCCTAAACATCACACTGTTGCAATTGGCCGCATGTTCAATTTACCGGGGGAGAGTATGATTCATAATGTGCCTCTCCCTACTGATCATGTGAGGGTGCAGTTGAACACTGCTATTGATGCGAATTATGCCCTCCCGATGCCTACCCCAGATGCAGAGACAGTAGCTCAAGCAGTGGGTAGCTTTGTCGCTTGGCCTGGCCGTCTTCTTTACATTAGGACATCCTTCAAAGGTATATATGTATAGGTCCACACATTCAGCTGATTTAAAATAAACTCTGTTTTAATTACTAACAGTCTGTTTGTCAATCTAAGGGGAAGAAGAGCCTATTGGGTGATCACTCATTATCATCGCCACAGAAGCAACCCTTTGAGCCCGTTCAAGCGATATCATCAAGATTCAAAATATGTCTTAAGGAATATGCAGTTGGGGCCAGATTAGAACATGATGAGGATTTCATGATTCCCCTAGAGTTTGAGCCAGAGGTCTATGGTCGACCCTCGTCAGAGTACGTCACGAATGAAGTATTGAAAGAAATTTTGACGCATGGAATGGCCAGCACAAATGCCTGTAACTTTTATATCAAGTATTTGTTAAAACTTAACTAAATACTTAAGTACTTGAGCATTTATCCTATTGATATCTTTGTTTGTTGATTTAGATATCTTTTCAAGAACTTTATAGCCCCCAGTGGCCTTGATAACAAGTTCAAGATTATTAGCCCCCACACTTTTGCTGGCCACAGACATGATATGAAGAAAGACTTATCCAGAGACTTGTTGGATATCTTCATTTCTAGGGCAGCACCGGGGGCTTAGACTTTGTTTTTTGCGCCTTACTGTCAAGGGTACGTACGTAGTATACTGATCTTTCCTAAATTCTTTCATTTTCAAAATAATTTGTAATTGTTCTAATTGTCTTTCTTATACTTAAGGGACACTAGATGCTGATTGTGGTCAATCCCACAAAGCCGAGGATTTGGTATCTTGATTCTCTTCATGGGGATCCAACCAATCGACCATTTATGGTTTCATCGTTCAACAAGTAACATTTATATCTATTATTTAAATTTAATTTAATTTCTTGCTTCAATCTAGTTTTTGACAATAATTAATATTCAATTTTATTGTCTTCTTAGGGCTTTGTGGCTATACCGCACAAATCAAGCCTTAACCTGCCCCTCGGTAAAAAACAGCCAATTTGACGATAGTTTCCCTTGGAAGAAAGTGAAGGTATTCATTACCATTATTTACTATTCTACTAAATATGGTTTATTTATATGATTGACTAATATTATTTCCTTTTCCATTCTTTACAGTGCCCACGTCAGCCCAAAAAAAGCTCCCATTGTGGATATTGCGTGATGAAATTTATGAAGGAGATAATTATGCACAATGCTAACACAATCCCTACGCAGGTAATATGCATTTGTTAAACTTCAATTTATATATTTAAGAATTGTACTTACTGTAGCTTTACATTTATATCTAACTTATGTCATAATTTGTGGTTGCATACAGTACTTTGCTGACACATATTGCACAGTGTATTCATCCGCTCAGATGGAAGAAATCATTGAAGAGTTGGCGATGGCCTTATTCTGTCAGTGGGCACAAAATAGATAAGGAAGTGTACATTAAGACATTGCATGTACAGCTTTAGTTTCAATTTTGGTTTTGGTTCATTTTTGGCTGTTGGTTAGTTTTTGGTATTGCACAACTTTGGCAATTGGCTAATTTTAAAATTGGTTCACCTTTTGTACTTGTCCAGAATTTTTATATTACTTGCCTTAAACACAAGTTTTTTTAATATCACAATTGGTTTTGGTTTATGTATATATAATAATGTAAATTACTTTTGGTTCATTAAGATGTATATGGCTGAATTGGTTTGAATGCTGGCATGTATGGTTCTGTTGAATGAGCCTTTGTTCGATTTCAAAATTACAGGGGGGCTGCTGGCAAAGCAGAACGCGTATTAAAAAAAATTCCCATAATACTTGACGGTTCCTTATGGAACCATCCAGTATTAAAGTATACTTGACGGTTTTTCAGAAATAACCGTCAAGTATTTTTAACCATGCATGACTGTTCCCAAAATCATCAAGTATTGATACTTATAATTGACGGTTTCTAATTAAAACCGTCAATTTTTGTTCCCAAATAATTGATGGTTTTTTAGAAATAACCGTCAAATATTTAGACACATAGTTTATGGTTTTTCTGAAAAACCGTCAATTGTTTGAATAATAATTAACGGTTCTTCATTTAAAACTGTGAAATATTATTAAAATATTTGACGGTTAATAACAATCAAATATTTGCGGTTGAAATATATGACGCCAATATACTTGACGGTTTCAACTGCCAAATATGACCAGAAATAACCGTTAAGTATTTATCATTTTGTAGCAGTGAAATATCTTAAAATGCTAAACTTATCTAAGAAAACACTTCATAATATCAGATCAACCACAGTACAAAATACTTTATTTTATTATTCTCATATTAAACAGATTGGGTATGGATATATAAAGTAGGGGAGAATAACAACAGCAACAAAGTTAAAGATTACTAAATCCCATATCAGATTTGATAACAACACTTTATTTGGCCTTAATAATACTGAATTTACAAATAATAACAAAAAAATTGTGATCCCTCTTAAATTTCTGGACACATTAAAAATGCTGCAGAAGTTGATTTTGAAAACAAATCCAAGAATTGCATATTAGATATTAGTTTCGTGCTTTAACTTTGTG
Source organism: Neltuma alba (assembly GCF_004799145.2). Classification (NCBI taxonomy): domain Eukaryota; kingdom Viridiplantae; phylum Streptophyta; class Magnoliopsida; order Fabales; family Fabaceae; genus Neltuma; species Neltuma alba. The sequence goes on along the minus strand of NW_021635802.1, from coordinate 148,592 downwards.
GAGGAGAACTGCCCAACCATTGTTGTTGAAAGAAATAATTGAATCCCGATGACACCCACAATGTTTGTGCTCTCACATAATTACCAAGTCAAGTTTCTTTGGCTTTATCATTTATGACAACGTCGGTCAATGTCATATTCTATGACTTTCATGTTTTGTGCACGTCCGGCCAAAAACAAAACACAAAGAAAGAGAGCTCGCGAATGTTTTTTCCCCCCCCCCCCCTTTTTTTTGGTTTCTTGACACAAGTTAGGCCCTGCGCAATGGTCCATTATATGGATAAGAAAAGCTTTAATTAAGACGTTCCGCCCAGTCTTTGGGTTTGTTTCAGGAAATTGCAACCTTACTTGAAAGGAAGGAAGGAGAAGGAGAGATAGACACGACTTGGACACCCGACGCCAATTTTGTCCCGTCTCAAAAATGATTAGGAGGAGCAGGGATGATGTACACCTTTAAGATGGGTTTAGTAAGATTGATATGACATGCGCCCCTCCTGCCCACGTGCTTGCGGATAAAAGAGCAGTTTGCATCTCAAAATTAAGAATTTGTTACGTCAAGTCGTTAAATATGTTTTAAATTCAGATTTAGGCCAATACTTTTAACAAAACTCCCTCCGTTCCTTATTATAAGAGACATTTGATGCTATGGCATGTTCCTATATATAAGAGACACTTAAAAGTTGTCTCTACTTTTTTGTGTTGATTTCCTATTTTACCCATATTTATTTTGTCTCCAATTCACACTCTCTCCCCTCCCACTTCTCTTTCTTTTAATAATTAATTGTTCTCTCTCATGTTCTCTCTCCTTATTAATGAGGGCATTTTTTAGAAAAAAATTATACTTTTACATATTGATTAGTCTTAACTAATTTTAACTACTTTTTTGATCAACGTAATTCGTCTCTTATAATAAGGAACGGAGGGATACTAATTAGGCCATGAGATCTAATTAGAAATTTTTGAATATTATTAAATAATCATAATGCTCTATTTTAATCAATATTATCCCATTTCAAAAAAATTCACTGGCAGCCACCACACCGGTAGCCGGCACCGGTTGTAACGTACTGTTGAAAAAAAGTAAAAAGAAAAAAATAAAATCAATTAAGGGAAAATGACAAATAAAGACCCCTAAATTACCGAAATTACGCAGAGGTTACCTGAATAAGCAAAATTACCATGAAAAACCCAGTCCCATATTGTAAATATGAAATCTTGGCGAAATATCTGAAATGCCCCTCATTCAAATTGTAATTTGGTCTACTGAAATTGTCATCCGCTAAAATAAACTTGTTATTTCCCATAATCAACTTGTCATTTGGCATACCTTCAATCAAGTTGTGATTTTATCTACTGAAGTTGTTATACGTTAAAGTGAACTTGTCATTTGACTAAGGGTATTTCAGACATTTCATCAAGATTTCATATTTACAATATGAGACTGGGTCCCTCATGGTAATTTTGCTTATTCAGGACCTCTGCATAATTTTAGTAATTCGAGGGTCTTTATTTGTGATTTTCCCATCAATTAATTAAAACAATATTATATTATTATATTATTTTTTTAAAAAACAATACCCAGCTTTCGGCCGGGTAATTCATAAAGAACAAAAAAAAATAAGGGCAAGCATTAATTGAAGCTGGGAAAAAATTGGGGGATGGGGTCGTTGGAGGTTGGGGGTGATAAAATAAAAGAGAAGGAGTGGAGACGAAAGAGGAAGAGAGAACGAAAGGAGAAAAAAGAGCGAAAGCTAAATTGTAGAGTATTTGACAGTTTTGAGGATTATTTAGGTACACAAAACTATTTCTTCTTGTCAAAATTTCTATATGAATATTTCTTATATATTTATAGCTTTATATTATTAGTATCATTATATTATTTAGAGAAAAATTTACTATTTTGGTATAGAGTAAATAAGAAGTTTTGACAATGTATGACCGTAAAAATTTAAAGATATAGTATTAAGGAATTTTAATCGGTTTATATTTACTCAATGATTTTTGAGAGTTTAAATTAAAATTTTAGTTGAAAAATTTGTTATTCGAAGATATAGAATATTTTTATCAATTAAATTTAAGTTAAATAACTTATTTGAGTTATTTAATATATTATTGAGGTTTTAATTGGTTTAAATATTAAATAAGTTAAAGATATATTTTTGAAATAAGTTTTGAAGGCTTGAAAAATTGTAAATTGAGAATTTTGTGAAATTAGATAAAGTTACAATTTGTTTATAATTTAAAGAAGTTGTTTGGTTTGAGAAAAAAAATTTTTAATGAGATTATAATAAATAATTGAGAATTTTAATATAAAATATTTAGATTTTGGGTAATAAAAATATATTTACTTAAGTTGTTAAATTTAAATAGCCTTATATGTAGATTATATTTTTCAAAATAATATTATATCCATTATAAATGGCTAGATTTGGAAGAGTTAATATATTTATGTAATTTTGGTTTAGAGAGTGGTCTTAGAATTTTAGAGTAGTTCGGAGTTTATATTAATAAATATTAACGTGTAATTTTATAGACTCTTAATAATTTTGGAGTACTCTTTGTGAATACTTGTAAGCTAGAGTATCAGGTAACTCTGAAAATTCTTTCTTGTACATGTGAATTGTGTGTGATTGTATTATGAATTTACTATATTTTTATATATTGAAATATAATACTATGATTTTTCAAATAAATGTTTTGATCTATTATTTGATTTTGTTAAGATTTATTACTATTAATTATGATCAATATTTAAATATATTGATGGCTATGGAATTGTCATGAGTTGCTATTAAATGGTATATAAGTTTTATTGCTATCTTATTTTTAATATATTTGCAGACGTATTTATGATGTAACATTGGCATCTGACATGCATTGTTGGGCTAAGGATAGGAGGAGATTGCATGGATATAAAATTACCATGTGGTATGCCATCACTTGGTGCACAGTGGATGGCACTTGTCAGGGCCCCTTCTTCCATATTTTCTTTTGGCCGAGAATTCATTAGAGTTGTGAGACATGTGACACCTCCCTATTCGTAAAGGAGGGGAGCCATAGTTCGAGCTTGAGCTCTCTATCTTTGGCTGGATATATCTCTAGTATCGGTGAGTTTGGAATAATTCAGTGAAATGGATTAGTTTCTATCAGACTATGTGTTAGCCTATGGCTCTAGTCAGCAGATAAAGGTGGACGGTGATATAAAGAGGGCAGCATACTCCATTATTTTTTGGATATATTGAAAAAAATGATATTGGTATATTGTTGAATCAAAAATGAAATTGAGTTGAATGTATCAAATCCGTGATTTTTAATATATTTATACACACACATATAAACAGATTTTTGGTTTACCATATATGGTTTGCTTGTACAGTAGTTACTGAGACATTTGATCTCACCCCTATATTAACAATTTTCAAGCGAAGGATCTAGTAGGAATCAAGAGAAGGCACCAATAGAGTGAGCCGTAAAGGCTTCTGTACTTCTCAAGCACATGTTATGTTATATTTTTATTTGCCATGATTATAAGACTTCAATAGTTTATTTTGTTAAGTTATGTTAGAAATATTCTGAAATTATGACTTGTTTGAAGTGTTAGAAATATTTATGAACTTTTAAATTAAATATTTTGTTGCGTATATTGACATAATTATGTGAGATGTTACACCGATGGTCATAGGCGGTCGTCGGCCGTAAGGGGCCATTCGCTAGTGGTGGCTGCCTGCCGCCAGCCACCAGTGAGGGACTGAGGTTTTTTTTTAAAAAAAAAAGACAGAGCATTTTTGCCACTTTATTAAATTTCAAAATTCCAATTTGGGAAAAACTTCCCTCTCTGTAATTATATTTTCTTAGCTTTCCAAATTGACATTTCACATTTTCAAGCTTCTTTGTGTCATTTTCCCGAAATTATATCTATATATATACATATTAATTTGCATAAATTTCCTCCATTTTTCATTGAATATGAAAGAATGGAGTTTATGTATAGCTTCTAATTTTGGTCACAGTATAATAAGATAGTTTTGTTGAATTATGAAGTAGTCAAGAGTAAAATTAAAAAGAAAAACTTGTAAAGGGGGAATGTGATATTAATGGACTATATTTGAGGAGAGTATATGGGGAATATGAGTTTTCTTCTCATTTTCTCCCTATACGTTGAGAGAAAAGTTGGAGAGAAAATAACCCCTCGTTCGTGGGTTCAACTGGCGAAGGGGTCAGACTCTCTTACCAAAAGGAGGGAGTTCGATCGTGGGGAGTACCACTTTATTGTGACTCTAGTCGTAGCGTTGGGAGAGGCATCACCACAGCGTAATGAAGCTAGGAGATTTGTAACATTCCATTTTTTTTTAAATTTTGAGTTATGGTTGTGATTAATTAATAATAATTAGATGTGTGTTACTATTTGAATAAGGAGTTTATATAGAATAAAATTTATTCTTAATGACTTAAATTACAAACTATATAATTTTAGAGGAAAAAGAAAATAAATCAAGTTACGTTGAAAAAATATATATTAATATTAATAATTTAAAAATAATTAAAATAATTAAATAAGTAATATATATTATAAAATAATATAAGTGGGTGGCACGTGGCCACCCACTGTTACCGGAGAGGGAAGGGAGCAAGTCCCGTGACCCTCTCACCTTTAGTTAAAAAAAAAAATAGTGGCAGTGTCGTTTTATTAGTGGGGGTCACGTGTACCCCACTTTCAAACCCTTCCATCCCTTTTTGCTGTTTCGTTCCTTCTCCCCTAGTCCGTGTCCTCGCCACCACTGCGACAGTGAGTGAGTGTGAGAGGAAGATTGAGGGTGTGAGAAAGGAAGGACTCTACTTGGGTACATATAATATATTTAGGTAAGCTATTTTTATCCTACTATTTTTATTTAGCTTTTTCTTTTTCATTTCTGTAAGTTTATGGCAGAAAATAAAGCCTATTAGGGCTTGTTAGATTTTTAATTTTTAAGGGTTCTAACTTATTTTGATGATATAAATGGAGCTTATGGGGTTAGAATAGAAGCTTTATGACTTAGATTTTTAGTTGGATGGTTGATTTGAGGCAATATAAGTTAGGGTTTGGTTGGGAAATTGTGATTTGTGTTAATGATGATATTAATTTCGAAATTTATCTCTTAGTTGGGTTCATTGGAGGTTATATTGAGGATTCAATACTTGAACTTTGAGGATTTCTGTTAAAATAAGAATGTTGATGATTTTTTTGGAAAGACTTTAACTAGTGAGAGTTGGGTGTTTTCAATAAATTGGGAAAAATAATATAAGTTGTTGATTCTAATGAATAGAGAATGGTTAATAGAAATAGGGAATAGGATTATAATAATGATTGGAGGTATAGTTGATATATAGTTATTTTTCTAAGAGTTAAAGTAAGTACTTTTTGGAGATTTTGGATAATTTGAAGGAATTATTCTTATTAATAATGTGAATGAGAAAAATAGAGTTAGGAATTACTAGAAATTGTCACTTGGAGGAATAGATGAATTATTATTTTTCCTAAAAATAATTTTTTTAAATTAAGCCAATTATGAGGATTTAGTTAATAAACTATTTTCAATGCTATATTAAGTAGTCTTTTTATTAATATACGTTTATAAATTCATTGTGTAGAGTGAGCTTGGTTTGGGCTCTTGGGTCTTGAATCCTCCTACTTATAGTTCTTGTGTCAAGAACTTGAGATAACCACTTTCTAATTTACCTTGTATGCTTGTTGATGTGATTATAAGCATATGTGGATATTATAAATGTCATCTTTATATGTTATAGTGTTTTATGTATAAAAAGTGTGGAACAAATATATGAAATTTATGTTTTGATAAATTTTTTAGTTAAGTGGGCATGAATTGTTTAATCTTGAAATTATATTGTTAATATTGAACAAAATTGAGTATTGAATATGAAATAATTTATGGATATTGAATTATGTGAAATTGAACTGTTGAATTGTTTATAGAACTGTATCGGGTTGTGATGGAGTATGATTGTGGAGATTTGGTTATTTCATACCACGTGGTATAGCCATCACTTGGCGCTCAGTGGTTAGCATTAACATTCTTAGGGCCCTCGATATTACCCTTCCTTTGGCCAGGTCAAGAGTCAACCTAAGGGACATGACACCTTTCCATATTCCAAGGAAAAGGAACCCATGGTCTGATATGAGCTCTGTAACTTTTGACCGAGTTACACCTCATTATTGGATAACTTGGTGCAGTCTTGTAAAAAAGACGAATCCTGTTATGTGTGAATAGCTCATGGGTTCTATCAGAGGTTACAAGGAGGTTATAAGGATGGTCGATAAAGTTCTGTGCATGCAAGTTACTTTTTGAATTATTTATATATTGTTTTCCGTAAAGATGTTTATCCTATATGTTATTTGAAATTGTACTTTACCCGCTTAATTATCTTGTAATCACTCCATGTATATTGGTTGAATTAGAATTGTGGTTACTGGGTCAATTTGACTCACCCTGTGGTTATTTAACATTTTTTAGGTGAGGGTTCAGGTGTTGATCCCAGGAGAAAGTGTCCGAGGCTTGAGTTTTCTCTTCCACTCTGTATAGCCTTTGTTTTGGTATACATGATTTGATTGATGTATATTGCCAAACTTTAGGGCTTTTTTGTTATACTTAACATAATTTTAACTTTTCCACTGCATTCGGGAATTATGCTCCGCCCTTTTTGACACATATGTGACTTTTATTTTGGTTGCGATTGTTATAGGCGTTAATGACTGTTATTCTGACGGGCTTCAAGGCCCTAGCCTATTTACAACTGGTCTTAATTGTATTTTGAGATTTCAGAATATTGTTGATGGATTTGATGCATACGTGGGAAAAAAAAAACCAAGTGTTGATTACTTCTTCTTTCATTAACTATCTTTACTCTTATAGAATAGTAGCTACTGCTTTGTTATAGAAATAAATGGTTAATGATTATGGTAAATTTCTATTTGATTAGTTTTGTCCTTCTTACCATAGTTAACCTTTCGAAATAATTATCGTTTTGAAAATGTTTATTTACCATGAATTGTGGGGGTTTTTACAAGATTCCTACCTATTGGGTCAGGAGAAAAAAAAAAAAAAGACTTGCTTGTCATGCACCCGTGCCCGTAAGGATAAGTCCCAGTGGATTAAGCATTAGGTGCCCTACCTTTAGATTGTGGGTGAACCCAACTCTTTTCCTAAAATTTTCACATCAAAAACAAAAAAATTGGAGAGAAAATAAGGTGAGTCTCACACCCTCTTTTTTTTCCTATTTTTCTTTCCTCTTATTTTTCTCCTCTCATCCAAATAGGAAAAAAGTTATTTCTTTTCCCATTTTTCTCCTCCAATTTCTTTCCTTCCTCATTTTCTCTCCATCCAAACATGGGGTAAAACAATGTTTGATCCAACCAAAAACATAAATTATTAAAACTTAATATTAAATATTTATTATAATTAAAATATTTAAAATCTTAAAATAAATATTTACAACCCGAAAAGAAAAAATACTTATTTAAAGACTACTTATATTATAATTTGAAATGTTTTACGAAAATATTTTGACGGTTTTAGTTATACATACAAAATTTCAAACAGAAAAAATTATTTATATTTTTTGTCTAAATATAAATAATAAGATGTGATGAACCACTTTAGAGGGATAAAATAATTAATTTTTATTTTTAATTAAAGTGGGGCATTATGATCACTTAACAACCTTCAACAATTCCTAATTAGGTCAGATCTTGATTAAAAATTTATTAAAAGTATAGGCCTCAATTTGTATTTAAATATTTCGGTTGAATTTAATTGAGATTTTACCTTAAAAATTCTCATCCCTCCCTCCCTCCCTCTCTCGTTTAAACCTCCCTCTCCTCCTTATGATAAGAAATAAAAGTAGAGAACTATCCTTAATTACCCTGTCAATCCTTGATATTTTGGGTCAAAAAATTTTTTTTCCCTTAAAAAACTTCTTATATCTTGAATCTCTTGAGGTTGGTTTCGTATGAATGAAATGGAAGGAAAGGGGAGGGAAGAAAAATTTTAATGAGTTGGATTTAAAAAATTTTAAAAAACAAAGTTAAAAACTTTTTATTAATTTTTGTTATTCTACTATTTTATATTTGAAAGAATATGGGATGAGAGCACTAAAGTAGTCCGGAAAAGAGTTTATTTGCCTCTTTGAGAGTTTTACTTGGACTTATCCTCCACCTATTAAAAAGTACTATTTCAGGTCCTATTTATAAGTTTTAAATTTGAAGAGGAGTGTGATCTTTTATAAGTTTTAATTTAGTGTTTGCCTTAATATTTAATTAATGTAATTTTTTCAATTATATTTTTAATTATTTATTCTCTCTTATTCTTCTTTCGTTTAACCCTTTTTTTTTTTTAACTTAAAGTTCTTTCGTTTTATGACAACGTTGGTCATTGTCATATTCTAGTACTTACGTGCACGTCCAGCCGAAAACAAAACCCAAAGAAGAAAAACGCACGTAATGAGTCAACTCCTTGATTTGGATTTAACAAACTTTGTTTTGTAGCCAACGTCACGTTCTAACATTTTAAAACCAACAAGAGTTATTTGAATCAGTAATGAGTCAACTCATAACCCACATGGTCATGCATTCTAAACTCTATGTTAATGTGATAACCTTATTAGTAGACAATCTGTAAGTTTTTTTGTGAGTACTTTTTAAACTTGGTGACATGTCTTAGTTTTAATGAATTCTCAAGACCCAACTCACTTCAATAAATAGGGTATAAGAGTTTAGATACAACTAAAGGAACTTAACGAAAGAGACTGAGTGCATAGCCGAAAGGAAAAGATTGGAAAGCTGACGAACATGTTGAAGGACCACATTTGAATGATTGAGAGCTGAAGATAAGATGTGGTTGCTGATCGAAACCTCTCATCCTTAATGTAGTCAACCTATTTTAAATATCTCTGATTTTTAATATAAAAATTAGTTTGACATTCAATTTAATTCTAAATATAAAATTTCAAATCCACTTTGTCTCTCATATTTATTTATTTATTTAAAATAGTTGTTATAGTAGTTGCATATGTTAAATGTTTCATCAAATTGTAGTTCTAACTATTACCTTTGATTAGCAAGATATTTTAGGAAAGATAATATCTATTTATTATAAATAAATAACTCAACTAATTTTCTTAACATATTTAAATTAGTCAATTAGTTCTTATATTAAAAACCGGAAGTAGTATTATATAAGGTAAATGTGTTAGAGGAGTTTTATCTCTTAAATCTCAAAAATAATTTTTTGAGAGTAATTAAAAGTTAAAATACCCACCATATCTAAGTTTACTCTGAAGATACTCAGGTTAAAAGCTATTTTGACAACTTATACAAAATTTCTTTTGTTGATATATAGATAATGATGGTCTTTATTTTCTAGCCCTTGGATGGCGCTATGAACTTTAATGGAGGCATATTAATTCTTATGATTTTATGGAATTTTGATTCCTATAATTTTAAATTATTAGTCTTGGTCTTTATAATTTTATAATTTTTTTATTTGAATTTAACAATTGATCCTTATAATTTTAACAAAATAATCACATATATGGTTTCGTTTATTGTCTGCCCTTTTTTTGTATATTTTCACCAGCGTTTATTATGGCATTGAATTTGAATTTCCTCAACCATATCTCTCTTTAATTTCAATTAAGAAATTCAACAATTTAATAAATCCACCAAGAGCATCCTACTGCCAAATGAAGGACCACATTTGAATTATTTGAAAGCTGAAGATAAGATGTGGCTGCTGATCGAAACCTCTTGTCCTTAATGTAGTCAACCAATTTTAAATATCTCTAATTTTTAATATAAAAATTAGTTTGATATTTAATTTGATTATAAATATAAAACCCTAAATCAACTTTGATTCTCATATTTATTCATTTTCTTAAAGTATTATTATAGTAGTTGCATATGTTAAAGGTTTCATCAAACTGTAGTTCTAACTATTACATTTGATTGGCTAGATATTTTAGGAAAGAAAATATATATTTATTACAAATAAATAACTTAACTAATTTTCTTAATATATTCAAATTAGTCAATTAACTTTTATATTAAAAACCGGAAGTAGTATTATATAAGGTAAACGTGTTAGAGGAGTTTTATCTCTTAAATCTCAAAAATAATTTTTTGAGAGTAATTAAAAGTTAAAATACCCACCATATCTAAGTTTACTCTGATGGGAAGGAAGATACTCATATTAAAAGCTATTTTGACAATTTATACAAAATTTCTTTTGTTGATATATAGATAATGATGGTCTTTATTTTCCAGCTCTTGGATGGCGCTATGAACTTTCCTGGAGGCACATTAGTTCTTATGATTTTATGGAATTTTGATTCCTATAATTTTAAATTATTAGTCTTGGTCTTTATAATTTTATTTGAATTTAACAATTGATCGTTATAATTTTAACGAGTTTGGTCCCTGTACTTATGCTCATACTTTGTCTTTACAAAATTACAGGAAGGACCAAAATAAAAGTTAAATCAAATTATCACGACATATTTATTTTATTGATTTTAAAATCGTTTGACTTGTGTCTGCTTTATTTTAATGCTGGCATGATGAACTTATCTGGATCCACATTTTATGTCCTGTCTTAAAATTTGTATGATGTCAATGTCATGCTGAAAAACTGTTTTTTTGCCAACACATGTTAAAAAACAGATTAATAGTATAAATATAAATTTAAAAATATGAATATGTGCCACATAATAAAAAAATTGGAGGATATATTATTTTCATATGATATACTATCTTTAGACCTAAATATAAGATCTAGTTTATAATATAAATTGTAGTAAAAACTAGATACTGTATTTAGGAGCAGGGGTAGTATATTATTTTCAATTATTAGCCGTTAAAACATAAATATAATAAACTATTCTTTTTTTTTTTTTACTCAAAATGATGTTGTGTCATACTCAAGCAGAAAAGATATATAAAATCTAATTATGTTACCTTGAGTCACTTATTTTCTAGTTTAGATGATTAATCTAACCAGCCAAATGACTGGTTTACAGAGTTGCCAGTCTAATCCAAATTTGAAAACAATAATTACAAATTTACAATATGAGTTACATAATTTCTATGCTTCTTAAAAGTTTATTTAAATCTAGCAGTTTGACAATATAGCCCCTCGCCCCCTCAATAATTTTGACATATTCTTTGGAAAGTAATGTTGATATCGCTATCCATGTCAATTTATATACTATCTCCGATTTTAATTATAAGACCTCATTTATAGTATTTCTTCGATCCTTAATATAGGACTCAATTATTGAGTTGGTTTTAGTCCTAAATATAAGACCCATTTCTCATATTTATCAATTTTCTCTAAATTATCCCTATAGATACTTTCAACCATAATCAAGTAAAACAGAAAGAAGAGGTATCAAGAAAGATGATTATAGTGTTTTAGAAAAAATGTGACACTTTTTTTATGATTAACTAACTTACCTAACTTCTTTAATCTAATCAAATTAGTTAAATGATTTTATATTAAAGACCGGAAGAGTATATAAATAAAAACTTATAATTAAGACTGGATGTAGTATTTTAAATGTTCATTTTATTTATTGTATAAGACATGGACGCATAGTCCCTCGCGGACACACCCCGCATGGCGTATTCTAATTTGGACAAAGCTCCTTTTGTTTCATAGTAAAGTTGGAATCCGTGGTAGATTCTCATGTTTTCAATGATTACTACTGCTCATTTATCTATCATGTTGTAAATGATTACCACTTTTCAGTTTTAGATACCAGATTTATTTTACGATATAATTTATACTACAAAATAAATCTTATATTTAAAATTAAAGAAGTATTATTTGTGCCATATGTCTGTGTTCCTTTTATTTGTTTGTCTTACTGTCTGTTTGGTACGAGCAAAATGGATAAGAAAATTTTAATAAATTTGTTTTAAAAAATTAAAAAATAAGTTTTTAAAATTTTAATAGAAAAATAGACAACAATAATAAAAATTAATTAAAAATTTTTAATTTTAAAATTTTAGTAGAAAGAAGTTGTAAGATAAAAGAATAATAAGAATTTTCAGCATCACTTTTCTAGTTTTTTTTTTTAGTTTTTTAAATTCAGCTCATTAAAATTTTTTCTGCTGTCTTTTTTTTCCCCCTTCATATGTAGGATTAGCCCCCACACATCAAATTATTGACATTTTATCTTTTTATTTATTTACATAACAGTAAAGGAAAAATAACATACGCGGAAATTATATCAAACAAGAATTACTTCAAAATTTCAAAAATAAAATATTTTCTGAATATTAATAATATTTTTTGTTTTAAAGTTATTGATAATAATTATCCTCAATTTTTTTTAAAACTTTACTACCTCCGAGACCAAAATTGGAAATGGAGTGCTTGGCAATGGCTAGGGTTGGTTTTCTACCAGTACTCTTTTTATCACCAAAATTTTGACACTATTTAGTACTAGTTTTCATTGACCAGATACAAAACCAGACTAAGCTCACAACCAATTATTATCTAACTCGATACATATTTATTCTGACTACATATTTACTCAAATACTATCTACTAAAAAAATAGTTATATATTTAATCAGATTATAAAAAAGTAAACTACAATTTATTTTATATGACAATTAATTATATGTCTACATTTTTTAATTAAAACAAAGTCAACATGTAAAAATGACTAAATATAAAATTTTTATCCATCATTTAGCAAAATACATACCAAAATTAAAAAAAAAATCAAGAGAATATACCTTAGTTAGAAGAAAAATAAAATTTCAAGTTGAGATAACACGTATACAATATTTGCAAGACCGCACACACCACCTACTTCAACAAAAGTGTGAAAGGAGAAAGAAGAATAGAAGGAGTCGGCGAAGTTCAAGAAGAATTTGAGAAGTGATGAGAAGGCAGATTGGAATGGGAATGCCGAATATCATTATATAGACAGAATTTACACCATGCATTCACATGCCAAAACAAAACATTTACGCATGAACTGAGTTGAAAATAGTGAATGACTACTGCCTGAGTGACTTTGCGTATGGGAATATTTGGGGAAGGAATTCTTGCGCGTGAGTTGAGCTAAAGACAATGAATGACTACTCCCTGAGTGACTTTGCATGCGTGGCTGAAAAAAGCAAGAGTATGGTCTTGTCAAATAGGAAAGTTGAAAAGTATGGGAGGAAGGAATTTCACATGGAGTGTAGACAAATATGGATTGTGGGTCACATGAAGTTGTTCAGACTAAGAACAATTTTCATTTTGTGATGTGGATCTCACTGAAATTGTTCAGATCAAGAAGAACTTTGATTTTGTGATGTAGGCCACATTGAAGTTGTTTGGATAAAGAACAAGGTCTATACAAATTTAAAGTAGATCACGGTCTGAACGATTTCAGATATAGTATTTTGATAAATAGTTTTGTTGTTATCCTATCTGAATAAATTTTTTTATTGTTAATCGTATCGTATCCGAGTAAAAAAGCCTTCTACCAGTCCCTATCCACCCAATCCTAAATATCGTCACTTCATGTGCACAATGCGAAGTGTGAATCACGGTTCACGAACACGAGAAGACGGTTAAAATTCTGTGAGTGTACGAGTGTGTGGACATGGAGAGAGAGGCACATACACTCCATAAAAAGGCGTAGAAAATTGCTAAAGGATGGCTAAAAGCTGAGAGCTTTATCGTTTCAGTGAGCAGAGTCCGTGAGGACAGTACGGTCTTCCCCGAAGGCCCTTCATTTTTGGGCTTTTTGGGTTTATCTGGGAAATGAAGGAGAACGGAGAAACAACAGTAACCCTGGTTTTTGCTGTGAATGGAGAGAGTTTTGAGCTCCCAAGTGTTGAACCATCAACCAACGTGCTTGAGTTCTTGCGTACTCAGACTCCGTTCAAGAGCGTCAAGCTCGGCTGTGGCGAAGGTCTGTCTCTGAGGCTCTGTTTCATGATCACCATGTTCATGCTCACTAGCTGTAGTGGTCTAGATCTTTGTAGGGGGTTCATCATTCTGAAACTGGTTATTCTCCAAAAGGACACTCAAAATACTTTTATGAGTGTAGCTTTGAATCCTCCTAACTTCATGAGCTAGTGTTGATCCTCTGGCAACTTACTCTGTTTCTTAATAAATTCTTATCCATGCTAATCTCTGCATTAAAGTATTTGAAATTGCAGGTGCCCAGTGATTTAGAGAAAAGGTCAATCTGAGATCATTTTTGGTTAAAGTAGTTTGTTTGAAGTGTTTCTAAGGCTCTGTAGCTGTTCCTTCCATCATTACTATTTCTTGACCTTCCCCCTGCCTTAGGCTTGTTCCTAGAAACAGCATAAACCATGGTTGATTGATATGAAAAGGCGGAGTGATCTCTTTTAGTTTTGTAATATATATGTTAATTTGATCATGCGATTGAAATTCTTAAAGAGGTTTTTATTTCTCTGTTTTTTTTTTTTCCCGGTATATGAAATATTTGGATGTTGGCGCTTCTTTGGACATTTTAAGAAACAGAGACAAAAGAAAAATTGGATATTGAAATTCCAGTGCCATTAACGTAATAATTTTGGGCTTTAGGAGCTTGGAACAGAGCATACTATCCTTTGCTGTTTCAATTATTCGTTGACTTAATGACTAATTTTCTCCTTCATACCATCATAGAGGTTTTTAAAACAATTTACAAAACATGGTGTATATATTATTCTATTTTTATCGATAGCTTGAATATATGGTTCTTCTTCTATTTTTATTGATCGTTTCAATGTGAACATGAAGCTCAGAGGTGTTACTTTTCTTGGTTATGCCTTTAATCTATGTTATGATTGAAATTAGTGCTCTTTTTTTTTTTGCGTGTATGTAATATTTGAATCTTTTTATTTGGCATTCTACGAAACAGAGGTAAAACAAACTTCAGAACCATCATCATGATTTGGGCCATGAGGAGCGGGGAATAGAACGCTATACGCTTATCTGTTTAGAATTATTTGCTAACATCATGATTGATTTTCTTCCTCGTATTTTCACAGAGGTTGTCCAAAACAATATATAAAAAGTACATACATATTTTCTTGTTCTAGTTTATCGGTAGTCTGATTATGACTATGAAGGTAAAAGGTGTTAATTTTTCCCCCAAAAATTTCATCAATTTCTCATTTCCTGGTTCAATCTGGATCGTTTACAGGTGGTTGTGGTGCTTGTCTTGTTTTAATATCCAAATACAATCACGTGCTCGATCAAGTTGAGGATTTAACAGCAAGTTCCTGTCTCACGCTACTTTGCAGCATACATGGATGTTCCATAACTACTAGCGAAGGCTTTGGGAACAGTAAAGATGGCTTCCATCCAATTCATGAAAGAATTGCAGGATTCCATGCTACTCAATGCGGATTTTGTACTCCTGCAATGTGTGTTTCTCTTTATGGAGCTCTTGCCATTACTGAAAAAACCAATCGTCCTCATCCCCCCTCTGTGTTCTCAAAAGCCACGGCTGCTGAGGCTGAAAGGGCCATTTGCGGGAATCTTTGTCGATGCACTGGCTATCGATCACTTTCTGATGCTTGCAAAAGTTTTGGTTCTGATGTTGATTTGGAGGACTTAGGATTAAACTCTTTTTGGAAAAAAGGAGAAAGTGATGATGTAAAGATCAGTAGGTTGCCAAAATATGATCATCACTACAAGAAGAGTAAATTTCCTGAATTTTTGAAATGTATCAAGCCTAATCTGTTCATGGCCCCTGAAAAACACTACAATGGAAGATATAAAATCCATAACTATTAAATTTTATGCATATGCTCTCTCATATGGAATGAGGAGTGAATAACGCGTAAAATTTTAAAAGCTATTAACTATTAAATTTTATCATTAAAAATATTTTGAAATAAAAACTGAAATTCTAAAGAGACAATTATTTTTAAAAATAAGTTGGTCATTCTATGAACTATACGAATAAGAAGATGATTATAGGCCTCTGTGGTTTATCCTGGCACACAGCTACTCAATCGAATTAAGTGGGTGTCAAAGATGAATGGATTTTGTTTACTTAAGTTATGATATTTTTGTTCATACATTATGACTGATTACTTAATATAAAAAAAAACCTTCAATTGTATGTTTGAATTGGCATTTTTGTTTATCTTCCTATTTTTCTTTCGAAAATGGCAACTTAGGGAAGTGCTTTTCAAACAAAAGAGTCCAAGAGAAGTTGGATTAGCCCATGCAGTATGTTTGTCCTATAGTCTTGTTTCCTTCCCAATATTAGTTCAGTTCTACAAGTTGAGCTCAACTATGGTGTTCAGTTGTCCAACTATTATTCCTGGACTAAATTAACATTTTTTGTCCTCTAAGTATGCTTATCATTAACTTAATTATACTTATTAAAGATATACAAATATAGCAAGTTAAACAATGTGCACTAATCAGAAATGATGTGGTTCATTTTGGGCTTTGTGTAAATGCATGGGGCCCATGTCATTTAGAAGTTAAAGGACTAATATAAAAAGAAATAAACTTTAATATATGCCAGATTGAGTTTTTCTCATGCAGCATTTTGAACTTGCCCAATTTAACATAATATCTCTTGTTTGTTGCAGATTGAAGGAGCATTTGTCCAAGGATTAGGGTTTTTCATGCTTGAAGAATATGAAACAAATCATGAGGGATTAGTGTTAGCAGATGGAACATGGAAGTACAAAATCCCTACATTAGATACTGTACCTAAACAGCTCAATGTTGAGATTGTCAATAGTGGACATCACAAGCATCGTGTTCTTTCCTTGAAGGATATGGCTTTTTAGTTGAAATATTGTTTGCAAATAGCTGCTTCTTCATAGAACAGGCTCGTCAAATAGTTTGATTTTTGTAGAGTAATTTACGTCATGGTGGTGGAAATGGGGTAAAATGAATCTGCTGATAAATTAATACCTTTTGGTTTGTTTATTTATTTAGAATTTGTTAAATGACTCTTCTATGAATGATAACACATTATGGTTGGATTTGATTCTTGAGCTTCTGCTTTAGAATTTGATTCCTGGTCACATACATGCTAAAAAGGTAGAGAACGGATTCTCTGAAGTTTATGAAGTTAAACTTAAATTTCCAGTATGATGCTGATAATATCAATTCTTTATGTTCTGCTTCATCAGCTTCATAGTCGTATATTCTCAACTTAAAGGATCTGAGTTCCATTTCTCTGTCATCAATTTGTTGAATCAATTGTTGTCAGAATAACTCCATAGAGATATGAAATGTCTAGTGACCAAAAATTCGATGGTGTATATGGCTATGCTTGGCCATGCTTGTGCCTTGTTCTTCTTCTTCTTCTTCTTCTTTTTTTAAAATAATTGTTAAGATAAATCGATGTTTCTCTATCCAAAGGTTATACCAAAAGAACTGAATATAATTGTTTAAGTTGTACCATGAAAATACTTAAAAAGTCTCTTAGTCATCCCTTATTACTATTCTATATTTTATTTTGAACATTGAACAGTTCTTAAACTGCTTTGTAATATGGTTACCAAAAGAAATTGCTCTGTAATCAAACTCTATTCAAGAATATAATAAACGAAGCAAGGTATGGGTCGAGCTTCTCTTCAAGTTTCTTGGTTTTGGGTTGTTCAAGTAAACAGTGTTGGCCTGCTTTGTAAACATGTGGACATGTGCGAGGGCTAAAATGTAGGGGTTGACCTGGGAATTCCTATACGAATGACGCTTCAAATCTTGTTTGCGCAGCTTCTGGTGAGCCGCCATTACTTCTAGCATCTTCAGTTCATTGTGCTATTAGAGCAGCTATCAAGGAGGCTAGAAAACAGCTTCATTCATGGAGCAACTCAGATGAACTTGATAAACCATTCCAGTTGGATGTGCCAGCAACCATGGCCGTGGTAAAGGAATTTTGTGGATTGGACATTGTGGAAAGATACTTGAGCTGGAAGATGGGCAAAATGTGAAGGAGTTTAATGCCTTGAAAGGAAATCAGTATCCGTTTCATGTTTTTAGTACTAATATCAAATATATTATAAGTAGTTCTCTTTCTCCCCTGTTTCTTCTAAATTTGGTGTTTTGTGTAGTTGGCGATATCCATATATGTATGTATTGTCACTTGGCAGTGAAAAGAAAAACATTTTTAACAAACTAATAGATTAAAATCTCTTATATGTTTAGGGTTAAATTCAACTCCCAACTAGTTTTTTCCCCCTACAAAATGATATCTAGTAGTGTGTTGTTTATACCAGCATGTGTTGTTAGTCATAGTGAGATAAGGGAGGATTCTATATTCATAGTAAAGTTATAAGCCATATGAGTTACCATTTCATTTCTCCAAGACATCGTATCAGCCAATGGTTATATAGGCTAAAACAATAAAAGGTAACACAAGTAGTCTCATGATCTTGCAGTTAATACCAATTTGGGTAAGTTCAGCTGGATGCGTTCTTTTTCAAAGAGAATCAAGACTTTTCTTTGTAGAAGGGGTTGTGAATGATAGCAGACCATTACTTATTGGTCAAAAGGTGTTGACCAAATTTTAACCCTTGAGAAGCGTATAGTCAAAAGAGAATTGTAGCCTGAATATGAATTCCTGACTTACCAACAGATTTGTACAACGCTGGCTCACTTTGAACGATATGAAATTTGGTATCTCAAGAATCAAAATGCAAATTTCAATTTGTGGGTTTTTAATTAACGAATTCCCTAAATAGAAGTGTTTCTGAATGTGTATTTAACATGTTGAAGTGAAAGATATTCTTTGGAATTAGAAAGTAAAAAAAAAAAAAAAAATTCACTGATGCTTGTGTGACATGGAGCAAGCATGTTTTTGGCATTACGGCCATGGTAAAGAGGAAGCTTATCCAAAGTTTAAATGGAATTGCCAAGGTAGAGACTCCATATGGTTTATCAACTAAGGTTTGACGAGAGTCAACACCAACTTTGTGATAAGCCCGAAGATGTCTTGCTCCGAGGGTCTTTTAATTTGGGCTCAAAAGGTTAGGAGTGCCCGTGGTTCACTTACATGTAGAATTACTTATCCATCTACTATATTTAATCCCTAATATAACATTCTTGATATACAAATTAAATAACTAATTTATATGTTAAAAAATTATTTAAATTAATTATTTATAATAAATAAGTGTTATTATTCTTAAAATAACTTTATAATATGTAAAATCATCAAATAGACTGCTTTAAAAAAAACAATATATATATAAAATGGTGTAAATTAAAACCTTATATGTAAGACCAAATTAAAACTTATATTAAGAATTGGAGATACCATCAGGGAAGGCACATAGGCAGGGAAATTGCAAATGCAAAAATCCAAACTTGAAAAGCGCGACATTTAGCTCCAAGACCGGACGGGTTTAATGTGATATTTTATCAAAGCCAGTTGATGCATGTTGAGCAATCGATTTGTGAAGTTATTAGAAATCTATGGAGACATTGATATCAAGCGAATAAATGATATTCGCTCGTCCTAAGCTCGAACAAAGACCACCCTGAGAAGCTGAAGGATATAAGAAACACTAGCTTATGCATCATATAATGAAGAGTCCGAATCAGGCAATTTTGTTCCTAGATGCCATAGGCTCATAGCTTACAGATAATAGTTGAGTAAAACACATACTTCCATACTGATCAGTCTAGTTAAAAAAGTTCTCGTTACGGACAACAACGTCAGTGCACGTTAATCAATACAATACTGAACCACAGTTACTTAAGTACCCTCCATGTGTCTGGGTCATCTGCTGTCCGCCGCAACCATGTCATCAAGAGCTCTCGATTGTCCTTTAGTGCCATGAACACTTCCCTACACCACTTGAATCGGCCAATCATGTTCAAACATTGATGTCGGAAGTCAGGATCAGATGTAATTTCCTCAAGGGTGAGTAAGTGCGCTGTAACATTAGAAACTGAAGCCTCATTCATTTTGATTATTGCCTCTGTTCTTCGTTTACATGCGGTCGCTATGGTACTTGCCGCATCTGCAATTTGTCTTGCGACAGGAGATTTTTTCTTTTTGTTCCTATCTGAAAGTTGAGTAGAAGGAAAAAGAAACAGCCAAGGGAAAAAAGGAATGAATGAACCATTCATTTCCATCAACTTGAAGCTTTGATCAATTACTACATATGTGAAAGGGAAACAAAGATACTTTTTTCTACTCTCAACATTTCATGGCATGGATCATCATGACCTGCCAAAATTTCTTGCACCCATAAATTACCTGTTTGCTCATCAGTTCTGCGGCGCTTTTTGCACATGCAAGACACACAGTATTGACTCACCAATACACTTGTCGCTTCATATTCTGTTAATTCATCATCTATAGTGGACAACACTTTAGCCTCGTCATCTTCCTCCTCTTCATTTGACCATGAGTCATCATTCCAATTTGCCATTGTATGGGGTTTCCTATAAGTGTGATGAAACTAAAGTGTGAGCATGTTAAGTGATAAATAAATACGATTCCAAACTCTAAACATAGAAACACGCAAATTCACACCAAACACATATATGAAAATTTGCAAGTAGCATATTCACATTACATACTTGTTAATTTAAGTTTAAAAAGGTTCCCATTACATACTTTCATATCGATCAGGCTAGTTAAAAAAGTTCCCGCTACAAACAACATCAATGCATGTCGAATCAATACAATAGTGAACCACAGTTAATTAAGTCAATGGGCTAGGGATCCCCTCCATGACTCCGGGTCATCTGCCATCCACCGCAACCATGTCATCAAGACACATCAATGGTCCTTTGCTGACATGAACATTTGCCTACACCACTTGAATCAACCAACCATTTTCAAATACTGATATCAACGGTCAGGTTCAGACTTTGAAGACATGCCTCAGATCACCATACACACCAAAAAGCCCACTCTGAATATATAAAATATGCTGGGCTTGTCAAAATGAACAGGCAGGTTCCATCCATTAATATTTAATCTCCAGAACTTCAATAAGAACTAGAGATACAATAATATTACAAGAACAAACATCTCAAAATAATAACTCAGGACATGAAAGAAAAATAATGATATATTACATGCTTGGATATATAAAGCCAAAAAGCAACACATACTCTTCCTCGGAGTTGTCTTCTGGATAAACAATTTATCCATGTTATGAGACTCAACAAACAGTTAAGTGGATTACCATAAAATGTACCGAAGAATGCACTGGTGGCAAACCTCCTCTAAATATGCTCTTTTGTGAATCGTTGGCTTTTCCATAATGAAATGCAAAGTATTTAATTCAAGAATTCTGTGTTTTTTCTAACTTGTTGGTATAAATTGAATGCAAAAGATTCAAGCTTCTTCCTCTGAAATCTGAATATCTCTATCCTGCACCTTTGACCTAGCTAAATCCATAATCAATCACATAGAACAATCTGCAGGAAATCTACGTTTTCCATAATTAACTACATACTTAATTTACAAAAAAAGGTCGAAGAGCTGACACAAAAATGGCCTCCTCTACCATCTTAATATTTACATAATAATCAATAAAAAATTTTAATGAATAAAAATCAACACTTCAATTGAGGGATGAAACTAAATACTCAGAAAGGATGAACGTTCCTGATCAGCCCATTCACATTAGCAACGGTTCCAAACATATCTTTAGCATTTAAAAGATAACAAGTACGAAAGCACTGGTTTATCTATCTAATCTTAGACTAAAATTAATTTTATAGTGAAATGCCAACCCATCATTAAGGTCCTCACCACTTATCAAAACGCCAAAAAAACAAGGAACTGTCACCAGAGGGCCAAGCCGGACGAATTTCAGGAAATATTCCACACAAAGCAGAGAATGAGCAAATCACAACTACAAATTGCAACCGGAGTTGTGGACCAAAAAATTCAACAAGTCAGCCAAACACGCAGACCTCCGCATCGTAGCAAGAAACTGATCAGATCGGCTACTTCAGGACTCCAACAAAAAATGTTAAAAAAAAAAAAAGTTCAACAAACCTGTACCAGATCGGCGGCTATGAAAACTGAGAGGAGTAAGGGAAGACAATTGGAGGCCAAGATATCCACGCACAACTCACATGCACAGAGGAGACGACGGCGAGCACGACTTGGAGACAGCGGAGATGGAGCTGAGACGAAAACCAGACAACGCTTTACAGAGGAAAAGGAAACGGAGCCGCGTTCGAACGAGGGAGAAGGGGATCCGTAGCCCTGCCCATCTTCTTCCCATTCATTACCCTCCTTTTCCTTCACAACCATTGGATGAAAATTCTGACGGTCAAGATTTAAAACTTTATAAAAATAAAATGTTATTGTAATTATAATTTTGGATAAAAACACTAAAATAGGTAAATAAATGAGAAAATTGAGAATAAATGCCATTTTAAAAAGTTAATTGTAAAATGTGACATAAATTTTTGAGGTTCTTTTAGAGAATTTTTAAAAAAGAGAAAATTACCGCAGTACCCTTAATAAAATGTAATTAGGATCAAGTATAAGTTACTCGAGATCAAGCATATGCAATTAGGATCAGTGATATGTAATTAGGTCATATATACATCTAGACATATGTAATACTCCTCCGGTCCTTAATATAAGACCCATTTAACTAATTTGATTAGATTAAGGAAGTTAGGTAAGTTAGTTAATTATAAGAAAATTGACACATTTTTCCTAAAACACTATAATCATCTTTCTTAATACCCCCTCTCTCTTTTACTTAATTATGGTTGAGGGAGTATCTATAGGGGTAATTTAGAGAAAATTGATAAATATGAGAAATGGGTCTTATATTTAGGACCAAAACCAACTCAAGAATTGGGTCTTATATTAAGGACCGGAGGAGTATGTAATTAGAATCAATTATATATAACTTGGAATCAAAGATATGCAACTTAGATTATTTAGTCTTTTTACCCTTCAAACTTATTGCCATATAAAATCATGTCACATTCTATAATTAGCTTTTCAAATAGAGATTTATTCCCTATTTTCCTTAAATTAATTGTCCACAACTATAAACTATTATTATAAAGCAATCTTTTTCCAATTTTTTCATTACATTTGTAAACAGTTGATGTCAAATTTTAACCATTTAAATTTATTTATTTTTTAGGGTTAATATAAACTTTAGTCTTTTAAGTTTATTTTCATTTTGGTTTTGGTCATTCAAATTTCAAATCATAAGTTTTAATCATTCAAGTTTTTTTCATTTAAAACATTAGTTCCTATAACCCTATAAAAATTTGGATCATTTTGTCCCTAGAGGGACCAAAACTGATAATTTGAAACTAGAAAGACTAAAACCAAAATAAGAGCAAATTTAAAGGACCAAAAATTATATTAACCCTATTTTTATATAAAATTATGATAATATTTGTTTTTATAAAATGTTAAATCTGGATTATTAAAATTTTGATTCAGTAGTTGTGAAGAGAAAAGGAGGGTAGTGAAAACAAAAACATTTTCAACAAACTAATAGACTAAAGTCTTAAATCGAACTCTCAACTAGTTTTGATATGCCTATAAAACGATATCCGGTGGTGTATTCTTTCTACTTTCTTGTGTTGGTGGCTTTACTGAGGTGAGGGAAGATAAGGATGCAGCAAATCTTTCTAAGTAACAAGCATACAACGATGCAGACATAGTGAATTTACAAATGAATAACAGACTCGACAAAGAATTCACGTCTTGTGAGATTCTGCCAAGACAAAAAGTGTGGTTGGAATTGGTTGGCACTGCCAATCATGGTAAATTTTTTGGGCTAACTTTGAGGGATTAGATTTGTTCCAACATTTGCAACCAAGGGCCAAATGGACGCGAAGGCTGGAATTGTTAGAATGATTGTGTTTTTGAAAGTAAAGCTCTATAAGCAACGAAAACATAAAAATTTAAGCCATATCCAACATCTCAGACTGAATAGGAACGTAGCAAGTGATCAGAACACTTGTCGGCCACCACCGGGTTCAAGTTAGGTGAAGGTCAATGTGAATGGATCATTCTCTGCAACAGATGGTATTAAATGTGAAGGTCTCTTGAGAGATAAAGATGGATCTTTCATTGCAGGTTTAATGAAACATGTAAAGGTTTCTACTTGGATTGAAGCTAGCCTCTGGGATAAGAGGATTTCAACAACTATAGCAGAGGTGAAAAGGCTCATGCATGAACAAAACCGTGGAGGCGGGAGCCATGATTGATTGAAATTGGGTTATAAATTTGAGGCACATGTAAACCACGTATTAAATCTTATGTTAAGAACGAGAGATAGTATTATCTAGCATGATTGTCTTAAAGCTATGGATACTGGGTAGCTTATAATTTGAGGGCTTACCTCCCTTTGTCTATTTAAAAAGGGAATCAAGAGCAAAAATGAGCAAACTAATCCGATTTGTGCCATGCAAATGGAATCTCCATGATCCATGAATTATGTTTGGGTTAGGATTTTCATGCTTAAAGATTATGGAGTAAATTATGAAGGATCAGAGTTAGTAGATGATGAGACATAGAATTACAAGATATCCTCACGTTAGACGCCATATCTAAACATTTTAATATTAAAATTGTCAACAGTGAATATCACGAGTATTGCATTCTCTCTTTCAAAAGCTGTGGCTTATAAGTTGTTAAAATTATTAATTTGAAAATTTTCTAGATCATTTGTTTCTAACCATATATTCCTCTAGTCCTATATATAGGATAAATAGAGAGAAAAGTTCTTTTTAATCTTATTTATAGTGTAGAGATAGAAATTTTTTATATGAATATATAATTTTAATCTTTATTTATTATTGTGTTGATTTTATTTTTATGAAGTACATTGTAAATTAAATAGGAATAAAATGATAAGGTTGCTGGATTTTTAAGGAAGAGTTAATAAAGTTAAGATTTTTTTTTTTTATATAAAACACGTGAGAAGTAGCTTATAAATAAAACTAAAAAAGTAAATGCATATCTTTGTTAGAGATTGAAGCATTAGTTAAGGTGATTTTTTAACAGGAAGATCATTTTTTTGAATTTAGAAAAGACAAGTTACAACCAGAGCTATGAAACAACAAAACAGCAAAATAGTCCAACAAACTAGAGGATTAGAGGAAAACAAAACAAAAGTCCAAACTAAACTGAAAAAAGCTAAAACAGTAACAGTGCTATCCAATTCCAGAGCTTGAATTCCATCAGTTGTTTTTGTGACCATCTTTCTTTCATTCCTTGAATTGAGTACTATCATGAGCCGTCCATAGGATCCCATCCCCTTTTTTCCGGGTCGCTGCAAGAAAGTCTGCGACATGATTTCCTTGTCTAATAACCAAGAAAAAGACAAATGTTCGAGTTCAGTTGGATCAAATGAAAGATTTTTGAGAGAATAGAGTAACTTTGTCATTCTGCTTTATCCAAAGTTTTAGTTTGAATTATTTTAAATAACTCCACACAACCCATTGCAAATAGTGACATTATGATCTGATGCTGTTGACAACACTGCTGATTTTGTCAATGCCTTCATGGGGGATATGATGTTATCTCCTAGTTTTGGTTTACGGTCATTAATGTAATTTAAAGAAGTCCGTAGCCTTAATAAGTATGGTAGCTTCAATACTACCCCATAACTAAACTACTATCACAAGTTCAATCCTATTTGTACTTTCATGTCTGTTTATCTGTTCAAGATGATGATGATGATGATGATGATGATAATAAAGACAGTCTCCCTTAATTTCCTTATCAATTGATGTATCTGTTTAATTCATGATCTTCTAACTTCCAAATTTAAACTTTTGGGATGGACTGTCAAATACCAATGTAGAAAGAAAAATCACCTCATCCTAAATAAATTAATCCTCCAGTTCTTAATTAATATAGGACCTAATTGTTAAATTGGTTTTGGTCTTAAATATAAGACCCATTTCTTATATTTATTAATTTTCTCTAAATTACCTCTATGGATACTCTCTCAACCATAATCAAGTAGAAGAGGAAAAGGGGTATTAAGAAAGATAATTGTGGTATTTTACAAAAAACGTGTCACATTTCTTATAATTAACTAACTTACTTAACTTTCTTAATCCAATCAAATTAGTTAAATGGGTCTTATATTAAGAATCAGAAGAGTACTTAATTATATGAAACATGATTTTCTTAAAATACTCATGTATGATATTATACTACCTCCGATACTTGACATAAAATCTACTTAAATAATTTAAGTAGATTAAAAAAATAATTAAATTAGTTATTTGTCAAAAATATATGTTAACTTTTCTAAAGTATTCTCTTAAATTATTTGTAATGAAACTATCATTTGGTACAAATTCTCTTAATATATGCGATTAATAGGGATAGTTTATAAAAAACGATAAATATAAGAGATAAAATAAATTAAAATTTTATATTTTAGACCAAAGTTAACCCTTTAGAGTTCTTATATTAGCTACTAGAAGTAGTATTGCATGTTAATTTATAAGTTAAATAAATTGGTTTCAAAAGATAAAATAAGTTGTGTTGTAAAAATAAGAAATATGGATGGTAGTTCTTATCCTATTTAAAATACTAAATATATGATATATGCCCTCTTTTACAGGCACAACTTTATACTCTTAACTAACGTAGTAAATTTAGCATCAAATCTAAATCTTAACGAGCTTCTATAATAAGAGTCATAGAGACTACTTGACACGCCATATAACATGTAGAAACCGACAGCACCAAGTATGTAGCTTCAAATAATAGCTGCCTAAGAGATAAATTTTATAATGCTGACGTTGGCCAAAAAATAATAATAATGCTGGCAAAGAAAATGAAATTTTAGGTGACGATAGATGAATATAAAAATAAAAAAATGAAAGCAAAATCTCTAGCATAATCTCAACCCAGTCACGTTACGTTAATGTGGCCAATTAAAACCTATAGAATAATATATAATTGTCGGTAAACAACATAATAATAAAATTGCATGATATATTTATTTCGTTTATCGCATATCTACTTTATTTTAATGCTGGCATTATGAACTTTTCATGATGAGCCGCATATTATAGGTCCTATCTTGAAATATAAATATACTCCTTCGGCCCTTAATATAGAACTCAATTGTTGATTTGGTTTTGGTCCTAAATATAATATTCATTTCTCATATTTATCAATGTTCTCTAAATTACCCCTATGAATATTCCCTCAACCATAATTAAGTAGAAGGGGGAGAGAGGGTATTAAGAAAGATGATTATGGTGTTTTAGGAAAAATGTGTCACATTTTTTATAATTAACTAATTTACCTAACTTTCTTAATTTAATCAAATTAGTTAAATGGGTCTTATATTAAGAACCGAAGGATTATAATATATGCCACATAAAAGAAATTTGGAGGATATGCTTATTTATTGGATTTGAAATCCTTCTACTTGTATCTAGTTTATTTTAGTGCTATATTTTATTATAGGTCCTATCAGATATCTTTATTATTATTTATTTTTTAAAATTTCTTAATGATATTTTTTTCTTATGCTTTTCATATGATATATATTATTTTCAAGTATTAGTTACTAAAGTACAAATATAATTGCTATTTTTTTATCTCAAAATGACATTATTTCATTTTTAGGCCTAGAGGAGAAAAAATAAATAAAACTTGATTTATCTTTAATCTATCTTTGATTCTTAATACAAGAGTTAAAAAACTAATTTGAAGAGATTAAAGGAATCAGTAATGTTTGTTAATTGTAACAAATATGTATTGATTATCCTAAACTATTATATTAAATCATGCGTTTGGAACTATTTCTTGGTAAGAATCCCTTACAACTACTAAGGATATTTTTAAAAAAATATTATAAATTTAAGAGACAAAACGGATTGAAATTTTATATCTATGAGTAAATCCAATTTCTAATTAGTTTTGATATGAAGTGCAGTACAATGGTTACAAATTTGCCATATGAGTTGCGTCTTCCTTGCAAGTTTGTTTAAATTCAGGAGTTTGAGAATTTAATTCGGCTCAACGCATTAACCCCACTACCGTAATTTTGACATTTGCTTTTGAAAGTAGAGTTGGATATCACTGTTGAAGTCAACTTTCATATTTTCAATGATCATACAAGTCTTTGTTTCATGTTGGGGTCCACTATAACTTTATAAAAGTAATCATAAAAAACAACTAATTTTTAAAACGTTCCTTCGTATAAAGAAATAGAGAGGCATAGACACATGCGTCACCTAGCAAGGCATTGAAAATTGCAGATGCACTGCCCAAAGCTGACGGCTTGATCGTTTCGGTGAGCAGGGTGCTTGACGGTGTTCTCTGGAGGCACTTCATTTCTGAGCTTTTGGGTTAATCTGAGAAATGAAGGAGAAGGGAGAAAGAACAGAAACTTTAGTTTTTGCTGTGAATGGAGAGAGGTTTGAGCTCCCAAGTGTTGACCCGTCAACCACTGTGCTTCAGTTCTTGCGTACTCAGACTCCATTCAAGAGCGTCAAGCTTGGCTGTGGTGAAGGTTTGCCTCTCAGACTCTGTCTTTGTGATCATCAAGTTCACTAGCAACTGTTCTGGATTTTCTCTCAAATATGGACTTTATTTGATTGAGATGAATGGAAGGAATGATCTCTTCTCTGTTTGTTTAGATTCCCCAATATCTTGATTTTGTCATAAACATATCCTGTTCTTTGACTGAAATTTTGGATACAGTTTTTATTGTTATTTAACTTTTTTCAATGAAATTTCTTGCTGTCGCCATGCTTCTTTTGGTTGAACATTTTTAGAAACAGAGATAAAGATATTAGATATTGAAACAGAGTATACTACCCTTCAATGTCTGCAGTTATTCTTCGACTTCGTCGTTAGTTTTCTCCTTCATATTATAACAAACGTTGTTTGAAAAAAATTCTGTAACAAACTAGAACACAGTTTTAAAAAGAACATGGAGGTCAAGGTGTTACTTAGTTTGTCGCACTTGTTTCTTTTTTCAATTTCTCATTTCACGATTCAATTTTGATGGTATTGCAGGCGGTTGCGGTGCTTGTCTTGTTTTAATATCCAAATACAATCATGTGCACGACCAAGTTGAGGATTTCACGGCAAGTTCTTGTCTCACACTACTTTGCAGCATACATGGATGTTCCATAACTACAAGTGAAGGCCTTGGAAACAGTAAAGATGGATTCCATCCAATTCACGAAAGGATTGCAGGATTCCATGCTACTCAATGTGGATTTTGTACTCCTGGAATGTGTGTTTCTCTTTATGGAGCTCTTGTCAACGCTGAAAAGACCAATCGTCCTGAACCTCCTTCAGTGTTTTCAAAAGCCAAAGCTGCTGAGGCTGAAAGGGCCATTTGTGGGAATCTTTGTCGATGTACTGGCTACCGACCACTTTCTGACGCTTGCAAAAGTTTTGGTGCTGATGTTGATTTGGAGGACGTAGGGTTAAACTCTTTTTGGAGAAAAGGAGAAAGTGATGATGTAAAGATCAGTAGGCTGCCTAAATATGATCATCACCACAAGAAGAGTAGATTTCCTGAATTTTTGAAAGGTATCAGGCCTAATCTGTTCATGGCTCCTGAAAGACATGACTGGCTTAGTCCCGGTAGCCTAAAGGAGCTCCAAGGCTTACTGAAATCGAACAACGATAATGGAACTAAGATAAAGCTTGTTGTTGGTAATACAGGAATGGGCTATTACAAAGATATAGAAAGATATGACAAGTATATCAATCTAAAAGGAATTTCTGAGCTCTCAAAGATAAAAAAGGATGAGACAGGAATTGAAATTGGAGCAATAGTGACTATAGTTAAGGCTATTGAGGCTTTAAAGCCAAAGAGAGGATCTGAATTTCTCTCTGACTTTGATGTGATACTTGAAAAAATTGCTGATCACATGAGCAAAATAGCCTCAGGATTTATAAGGAACACGGCCAGTGTAGGTGGCAATCTAGTGATGGCTCAGAAGTATCATTTTCCTTCTGATATGGCTACAATACTTTTAGCAGTGGATACGATGGTTCATATAATGAATGGCACAAATTTTGAATGGCTCACATTGCAAGAGTTCTTGGGAAGGCCACCATTATGTTTGGAAAGTGTGCTTTTAAACATCAAAATTCCAAGTTGGGAATCCAATAAAGGTGGTCCTGAAAAGGGCAGAAGGAAAGTTCTCTTCGAAACTTTTCGAGCTGCTCCTCGCCCCCTTGGAAATGCACTGTCTTATTTAAATGCAGCTTTCTTGGTTGAGGTTTCTCAAGGCGGAGATTCAGAAGGGACTTTGATAGATAATTGCAGGCTTTCTTTTGGTGCTTATGGGACCAAACATGCAATAAGAGCAACAAAAGTTGAGGAGCTACTCGCAGGAAACTTTGTAAGTGTTGGTATTATACATGAGGCTACCAACATGCTTACAGCTAGTATTGTACCTGAAGAAGGAACTTCAAAAATTGCTTATCGGATAAGCTTGGCAACTGGTTTTCTCTTTAAGTTCTTAAGCCCTTTGATTGGGCAAGTTCATCATGATAAAGCTCCTACTTTTCTATCATCTGGAAAGCAAGAGATTCAAGTGGATGAAGAGTACCCCCCTCGGTGAGCCAATAACAAAATCAGGGGCTACCTTACAAGCTTCAGGTTTGTTCTATATGCAGTCAAGTTTGAAAATCATTTGCAATATATTTTCCTTCCATATTTATGGCATTTGAAAGTAGTAAGCAAATGTTTTAACAAACATGTCATCTTTCACACCAACCATTTTGTCACACTCAGAAATATGTTCATTCTAGAAATTCTTGCGGCATGCAATTTTAATGTTCCATCACAGATTACCTGAATCCTCTATTGGTAACACTAAGTTTTAAGCACCTCAATTCTATTCTCTTCGTTTGAGCTATTTTAAATTTTGTGGTTTGCTTTACACATTCTTTCATTGCTGTTTATACGAAGTATAGATTGCTATGATTGAATATGGTTTCCCAAGCTCCTAACTTGCAACAGCTTTTGTATACAAAAGGAATGAAGTTGATTGTGATTAGCAAATAAACATATAATTCATTTTCAATACTTCTGCTAATCTTTATCCAATGAACTAAGCATATTTTCTTATTTTGGCTATCTCTATTTTTTGTGCTAACATTTATGTGATAGAACATCACTTTATTAAGAAGTACATATTTCGCAAATAAATCATAGGTGAGGCTGTGTATGTGGATGATATTCCTTCACCAACAAATTGCTTATATGGAGCATATATTTATAGTACGAAACCTCTGGCAAGAGTAAAAAATATAAAGCTCCAACAAGAAGATGGAGTGAGGGCAGTCATTTCAAGTAAAGACATTCCTGATGGTGGGGAAAATGTTGGTTCTAAGTTTGTCTTCGGTGTTGAACCTTTATTTGTGGATGAGATTGTCCAATGTATTGGTGACCGTGTTGCATTTTTGGTGAGTGCATGACTGCGTCACTTTTGTCTTCCTAAAAGGGAGATCCTTTGTTACTTATTATTTACTACATGATTTTATTTAGGTTGCAGACACTCAGAAAATAGCAGATATGGCAGCAAACTCTACAGTTGTTGAGTATGATTTCAAGAATCTCGAACCACCTATTCTATCTGTTGAAGAGGCCGTCGAAAGATCAAGTCTTTTCGAAATTCCTCCAACATATCAACCACAACAAGTTGGTGATATATCAGAAGGCATGGAAGAAGCAGACCACAAGATTTCTGCTGAGGTAAATGGAAAACATTTAATTTTTCCTCGGTGTAATCATTCTTGCTCCTAATCTAATACAACCATGCAATTGAAGAAGACTGAGATGATTTCATTGAATTGTTGAAACTATCATGGATAGCCCAGACATATGATCAAACTCCAACTAATTTTGGCAACCTACTAACAATCTTTAAACAGAAATATAGACAGACAAACCTGATTAACTAACTGACTTTTGTTTTAAGAACCCTCTGGTCCTGTCACCCCTTTTTGTTTCTCTACCATTGATTCAAAAGTAAAGCTTCAATTTGATTATGAGTAAATATGTGTTGAATTAATTATATATCAAGCATACTCATTTTCATCTAACAGTTTGACTTTTTCTTAATCCAATATCACGTCTCAAGTATTAGTTTTCACATTTATCTCTCGCATCCATATTTTGGAATGCTTTGACAATTTTTGTGCATTTCTTTGAATAATTTAAAATCCAGCTTAAACTTGGGTCTCAGTACTATTTCTATATGGAGACGCAAACTGCACTTGCTGTTCCAGATGAAGACAATTGCTTAGTGGTTTACACTTCATGTCAAGGGCCAGAGGTTGCCCAATCTGTTATTGCAGGATGCCTAAATATTCCTCAGCATAATGTTCGTGTAATCACAAGAAGGGTTGGTGGTGGTTTTGGTGGAAAGTTCTTGAAATCCCTTCCCGTGAGTATCAAGTTTCGTATTGTTATTTTTTTCATATTCTTTTTATTATGTTCTTTTTATCTAAATTATGCTCATATTGACCATACATTTGAATTTGAATAGCTTACTGTTAAAAGCAGGCAATGAATGTGAGAATTGGTAGGCATAGCATGGGAGTTTCTTAAGTTGCTTTAGAAGAACTGACTAGCAATTGTGCATGATGTCAATTTCAATGCAAATACATGATTTCTTTTTGGTGAAGCAAAATAGTTATAACATATCAGCTTACAAAAGAATTATATTTGCTGCTCAACAGAAGAAAATGGATATTATATGCATGGTGTTCATGATTGTTTATAGTAAGTACTTACAATTAAATCCTTCAGATGGCTACGACATGTGCACTTGCAGCGCACAAATTACGACGCCCCGTCAGGATGTATATGAATCGTAAGGTGGATATGATAATGGCTGGAGGAAGGCATCCTATAAAGATAACTTACAATGTTGGATTCAAAAACAATGGGAAGATTACTGCTTTAGAAATTAAGGTACTGATAGATGCAGGGATATATCCTGATCTATCTCCATACATACCATATTCTATGGTTAATGCACTTAAAAAATATGATTGGGGTGTTCTGTCTTTTGATATAAAAGTATGCAAGACTAATCTTCCAAGTAGATCTATAATGAGAGGCCCTGGGGATGTTCAAGGAACATATATTGCTGAAGCTATAATAGAACATGTGGCATCTACACTTTCAATAGATGTAGATTCTGTGAGAAGCACTAACTTCCACACATACAAAGTCTCTCAACATTCTACAAGAATTCTGCAGGGCAACCTCTTGACTATACCCTAGTTTCAATGTGGAACAAGTTAGCTATTTCTGCAAGATATGACCAAAGGAGAGAAACTGTGAAAGAGTTTAATAGGAATAACATTTGGAAAAAAAGAGGTGTATCTCGTGTGCCTGTTGTGTACGTACTGGATGTGAGACCATTACCAGGAAGAACAAGTATTTTAAGCGACGGGTCAATTGTTGTTGAAGTTGGAGGGATTGAAATAGGTCAAGGTCTTTGGACTAAGGTGAAGCAAATGGCTGCATATGCTCTGAGTTTGATCCAATGTGATGGACCACAAGACCTCCTGGATAGAATACGTGTCATACAGTCTGATACATTGAGCTTGATTCAAGGAGGGTATACAGCTAATAGCACTACATCAGAGTCAAGTTGTGGAGCAGTTAGGCTTAGTTGCAATGTCTTGGTTGAGAGGTTAATGCCGCTCAAGGAAAAGTTGCAGAAGGAGACGGGTTCTGTCAAATGGGAGACACTTATTTCTCAGGTATACACTGGATGATTTTTCTTTTTTTTCTCGGTTGAAAAAAGTCATCCTTATTTTTCATGTTTTGATTATAAGGTAGACGTGCTTTTCAACAATCACGTGGTAACTACCAAAAGCTTTCATAATAAAGACAAATTTTTCTTAAAATTTGCATAATTCCTTTTATTTTATTTTATTATTGTGAAGGCCTTGGAATAAACCATAAAAGAGACTAGTTCTGGAATTTATGAGGATGATGCATACCACCTTTGCAAAGCATGAGAGGTCTCTACAATACATAGGAGTAGGAGTTGTATCATTATGTGCCAGCCAATTTGTGTATACATAAGATTCATGGCTTTTGCAAAATTTATAGAAAGCATATTTTTGTTTTCAAAACCTATAAAAACCACCAAGAACATTATGACTACCTTGTAATCAACAATGTCTCCTTGTGAAGGCACATACGCAATCTGTGAACTTATCAGCAACTTCATTTTATTACCCTGGCAATACTACCAACAGTTACCTCAACTATGGTGCTGCAGTGAGTGAGGTAGGCTTATACCTTGTTCAATTTCTTATTCGGACAGTGATATTTTCTAAAGCTCATGAATGGCTGTCTTGGTCAAATGTATTTGAGTTTTTGGAAGAAGTCATATTTTTGCATCAGATTATCAATAATGCTAAGCTAAAGGTCAAGGAATATTTTGCAGGTGGAAATAGATCTTCTAACAGGAGAAACATTTGTTCTGCAAACAGATATTATATATGATTGTGGAAAAAGTCTCAACCCTGCTGTAGATTTAGGACAGGTGAGCCAGCTAAGATTTCTATCCGCTATACTCTTTATTTCAAATTCTATAATTTTCATTTAAAGTAATGTACAAAAATCCATCAATGAAGGATATAAAATCTATAACAAGCCACGTCATTTAAATTAAGAAGTTAGCTTCTATTTTAAAAATCTGAAATGCATCTTACTAAAATTTATTTACTTTTTCATGTCAAGCTAAAAGTACATGTACTAATTCACTGACTACCTTCTCTCTCTCATATGGAATGAGGACTCAATAAGGAGTCAGATTTTAAAAATTCTTAATTCTTAAAGTTTTATAATAAAAAATATTTTGGAATATTCTTAATTCTTAAAGTTTTATAATAAAAAATATTTTGGAATAAAACTGAAATTCTAAAGAGACAACTATTTTTAAAAATAAGTTTATCATTCTAAGAACTATACGAATAAGAAGATCATTATAAGCCTCCATGGGGTTTATCCTCGCACAGCCACTCAATATAATTAAGAGGGGGTCATAGATGAATGGATTTTTAAGTTGCCCAAATTGACCTAATAATTTTTACTTATTGCAGATTGAAGGAGCATTTGTGCAAGGGTTAGGGTTTTTCATGCTTGAAGAATATGAAACAAATCATGAAGGATTAGTGTTAGCAGATGGAACATGGAATTACAAAATCCCCACATTAGACACTATACCTAAGCAGCTCAATGTTGAAATTATCAATAGTGGACATCACAAAAATCGCGTTCTCTCCTCTAAGGGTATGACATTTTAGTTCAAATTTTATTTGCCAGTAGCTGTTTCTACGTAGAAATGCTTGTAAAATAGTTTTTTTTTTTGTGGTTAATTTACACCAACGTAGTTGAAATGGGGTAAAATGCATCTCTTAACAAATTAGTACCCCTAAATTTGTTTCTTCACTTGGAATTTTTTTTGAAGTCGGTTGAACCATGTATGAACGATTGAACAAAAACATATCATGGTATTGGATTTATACGTCAACTTCTGCTTGAGAATTTGATTCTTTGACACATGCATGCTAAAAAAGTAGAGAACAGATCTTCTGTAGTTGAAGTTTGTTAAGTTAAACTTCAATCGCCAGTATAATACGTATAACATCAATTCTTTATGTTCAACTTCATCATCAGGTTCAATTCATAGATTCTCAACACCATAATTCCATAGAAGATATGAAATGCCCAATGAACAAACGCTTGATGGTGCATATTGTAAAGTTGCTTGGCCATGAGAGCCTCCTTTACAGTATATCTTTCAATAAGCAGCATGTGCCTTGTTCTTTTCTTTTTTTCAAAAAAAATCTAGTTACATACAAAATGTTTTTCCCGCTTAACAGTCCTCATACTAAAGGATACTTCAAATCTTGTTTATGTAGCTTCTGGTGAGCCGCCACTACTTCTAGCAGCTTCAGTTCATTGCGCTGTTAAAGCAGCGGTCAAGGAGGCTAGAAAACAGCTTCATTCATGGAGCAACTCAGATGCAATTGATAAACCATTCCACTTGGATGTGCCAGCAACCATGGCTGTGGTAAAGGAATTCTGTGGATTAGACATTGTGGAAAGATACTTGAAATGGAAAATGGGCAAAATTTGAAGGTTCTCAATGTCTTGGAAAATAAATTAGCGTGTATTTTAAGTTTGCATGTTGAAGAAATATGTATTCGTTTTTTCAATGTTTTATGTGTACCTTATGTTTGAATAAGAGGAAATATGGCCTCATGCTCAAGATTAACACTCAACTGCAGTCAGTGGGGATTTCTTTGTTTTTCTTAATAATAATAAAATGGTTTTGTCACTGTCATTAGATGTTCTCCAGATTCTGCCTACTTCATAATGAAAATTACATCAACCTTATGCTAATTAACTAATTAATAAGGGCCCACATACATATAGATTATTAGCTTTTGGGATAAGACTCACGGCATTTGTTTCTATGTTTCCATTAAAGTGGGTTATACGGCACTTTGAATGGTTATCTAGATCAGCAGATATACAGCAAAATGTGGCAGTATCGTAAAGGGGGGGGGGGGGGGAAGAAGGGGCAATCAGAGCAATAATTAAATCAGAGTCTTACGAGTCCAACACTGTGAAACATGATTAGGACTTGCAACCCCTCTATCTACTCATGGCTTATTGATTATGATGTTTTCATAGGCAATGCTCGGATCATGGGTGTGTGTTAAAAAACAATTCAAAGGTATAACATTTTAAAAGAGAAGGTTTCGTTCAAGATGAAGACGTTGTTATTTGCAACTATTCAGAATCTAAAGGGCAACGACAATTATCACAGTAAAAAGCCCCGTACGCCATCCATCCATCTCACCGCGAATTACATAGTCCACATTCATGATAGACGCATAAATGAATAATTGAAATCGTTTTAGAGAATGAAAAGTCTCCACAAATCTCCGATGAAAGAGAGAAGGGAAAGGCAAATAGAGGCAGCGAGAAAGAAGAAAACTCACTTTCAACAAGAGCAAGGGCTTTGGAATCCTTCGCCGTTCAGCGAGAGGGGTTGTCGACGGGTTCGGAATCGAGGGGCTTGGCATCCACGGGAGCGGGGGTGGAGAGAGGTTTGGAACCCTTCGCCGTTCGTAATCGGAATTCTAGCCGTCGCAAGCGAGAGCCAGAGCGAAAAATGGAGTGTGAATAACTGAATATCGTGCGAGAGGGCCTGGAAGAGCCCCGTAAAATGCCATTTCCTCCCCAAAGTCTCTCTCCCGTGCTGAGGACTACATCCTTTTTTGACCCGCCAGTTTTCCTTCCCTCTTTTATTTTACCTTCTACGTTTCTCAGCATGCAAACGCAGAGTACAAGTCATATCAAAACTTCTTTGTAAGTAGAGTTAAAGTACACTCAGCACTCCCAACTATTTTCTCAGGTGTATCCAGTGTCCTAAAGTAATTTTTGGTGCATTCAATTCCTCAAACTAATTAAAAAGGTGCATCTATATCCGGGCTAATAGAAAAGTTAAGTTTGACCGTTAGTTGACCGAAAAATCTGACGTGGCGGACACGTAGGCATCTGATGTGTATTATTTTGAGGAGTTAAGGTGTGCCCAGCATCCTGAACTATTTTTCCAGGTGCGCCCAGTGTCATAAAGTAATTTTTGGTGCATCCAATGTCCCAAAATAATTAAAACAGTGCGTCCACATCCCAGGCTAACAGAAAAGTCTCGTTTGACCGTCACCTTGTTGATTCAGCTGAAGTTTGATCGAAAAATCCTACGTGGCAGACACGCTGGCGTCTGATATGTATTATTTTGATTGAAAATTCAATTTATTTCCTCCGCTTCTAACATTTATCTTCTACCAGTTTTTAAACTTAAAAAAAAGAAAGACCACCGATCTACCCTCTTAAATCCTGGTACATGTACCACCCATTCAATCCCATCCTCATCTTTAACATTTTATCCCATTTCTTCCACCACTCCGATTTGAAACCACAACTGCTGTCACAGGCTCACAGCACACTTCCATCTTCATCTCTGTCGACTCCTCATTCGACTCGAATTTGTTTTCCTCCTCGTAGAACACAGTAAACTTCCCCTTAGTCACTCCATCGACATCGTCATTGCCTTCTGAGAAAACACCGACCGCCACGGGGCTCGTCTCAGGAGCTTTAGTCGAAATAATACACATCAAACGCTTGCGTGTCTTTCATGTAGGATTTTTCGGTCAGCCTTCGGCTAAATCAGCAAGGTAACGGTCAAACGAGACTTTTCTGTTAGCCTAGGATGTGAACGCACCGTTTTAATTAGTTTGGGACACTGGATGCACCAAAAATTACTTTAGGATACTGGGCGCACCTGGAAAAATAGTTCAAGGTGTTGGGCGCACCTTAACTCATCAGGATAATACACATCAGATGTCTACGTGTCCGCCATTTTAACGGTCAAACTTAAGCCCAGGATATGGATGCACCATTTTAATTGGTTTGGGACACTGAATGCATCAAAAATTACTTTAGGACACTGAGTGCACCTGGGAAAATAGTTCGGGGTGCTGAATGCACCTTAACCCTTGTAAGTATCAATAAGAGGCCATTAATTTGATCCCTTTTGTAACTCATTAGCACCAGCACCAACCCCTTTCCTTTTTAAAATAAATTACTAATACCTAATCTAAAAGCTAGTTTGAAATTCAATTTAATTCTAAATATAAAATCTCAATCTATTTTATCTCTCATATTTATCTATTTTTTTAAAAATAGTCATTATAGTAGCTACATATATTGAATATTTTATCAAATGTTAGTTCTAACTCATATACATGCAAAGGTGGGAATACAGGTTCGGCTGGCCCTAGTCGATAGGCTTAAAAGCACCAGCCCTACAGGCTAAAATTTTGAAAATATCTCAATTTGTTACATCTACCCTTAAACTGACAGTCTTAGGACCAGGCCGCAGGCTTTCAACCCGCTCAAGAAAAAGTTTTTTTTTAATATTTCTCACATTTTTAATTAAAAAATAAAAACAAAGCAATAAAATTATTAATAAAAGACATAAATACAAATAAAACTAAGTCACATACAAAATATCATCATATATAAATATCCATCAACATCTAATAATATCTAAAACATTCATCAACGACTTGGAAGTATGCCTTGACCTTGGTAAGGCCTTGGGACCCAACTCACCTAAACTTTATTTTCTACCAAAAAAAACATTCATCAACAAGACAACAACATCCAAAAGTTCTATTGATAGCACAAATATGCAATAGATAAATACCATTATTAATTTTTTAAAACTTCATCATCACTATAATCAATTGCGTAACAAAAATATCAAGTTTTTCTTCTTTATAAAAATTTTATTTTTAAATTTTATAATCTAACTATTATTTTATTAATTTGAGAAGCATTGCTGTTGAAATTCATAAATTTTTAATTCAAATTATAGAATCACAAGTTATATAAGTATAAAAAATACTCTTTTATTAAATATATATATTTTGAAAATATTAACACATATAATATAAATTAAATCATTATTAAAGTCCAAATTAAGCTTTTTTTAAAACTTAATTAGACAAATTATTGTCTAAAACCAAATAAATCAAACTATCATATGAAATTTAATTTTTAAATGGTAATAACAACTAAATATTCAAAATATTATTAACAATATAAAAAAAAAGTAATAATATTATAATTACACAAAAAAATTTAAAAAATATATAAAAAGAGGTCCTAAACAAGCGAGTCCTATAAGGCCGGTCTATTTAAACTCTCGGCCTTACAAAACCAATCCGGCAATCCCTTTAAACATGTTTCCTATTTGATGAGAAAAATTTCAAACCCAGCCCTCATAATTTTTTGGGTTTAAACAAGCCTGCCTAACAAACTCAGTCTATTTTTCCGACTCTATTAATACATGATTACCAAGAATATTTACATACTTACCAAGAATATTTGAAAAAAATAAAACATATTTATTACAAATATTAACTTGATTAATTTTTTTAATATACTTAAATTAGTTAACTAACTATTATATCAAGTACCATATATAGCATATATATGTGTGTGTAAAATTGATACCGAATGACACCATTTATAATTTATAAATAAACATAACTCATTTTATCATGAAAGAATTATAATGAGATTCCAAAAAAAGAAAATAATTATTCATAAGTCTTAATAACGAGTAAATAATTATTATTTACTATATTGAAACTTTTTATTATAGGCTCCTTTATTGTCATTAAAACTTTTTAGTAATTATATTTCTTAATTAGAGCTTTATTATAATTCTCCTTTTTATCATTCTCTCATGCAACATCAAGTTAGGACTGCTTCATTTAACACCAGTGACTAACAACTAATTCTACATTAGTAGCTCCTAGTTTGAGAAACAACACAAATGCATAGAGTTCAGCATTGCTATGAGATAAGCATAAGTCCAAAGAGAGGACCCAATCCTAAAAAACTAGTCTATCAAAAGCGAGAGCCCATTGATTTTATAAACCCCACAATATTTGTAAGATTCCCCGATATGAGACTCATAACAAAACACCTCTTTCAAGAGGCAACGTCCCGACGACTCCACTTTACGACACTTCACCCGGTCTTCTTACCGAGCAGAACCCTCCGTAGGTAGCCCTTTCCGACTGGCCAACTCTCAATCAAAGCACCAATGTGATGAGTATAAGTCCAAGAAGAAAGCTCAATCCCAAAAGACTAGCCTATTAGGGGGAGAACCTATTGAATTTATAAATCCTACAACAATTGTGAGATTTTTCAATAGGGGACTTATAACAAAGCACCCCTCTCGAGAGCTAACGTCTCCAGCGGCTCCACTTTACAGTACTTCACTTAGTCTTCTTACCAGTCAGAACCCTCCGTAGGTAACTCTTTCCGATTGGTCAACTCTCAATGAAAGCACCAATGTGATGAGTATAAATCCAAAGAAATGGCCCAATTCCAAAAGACTAGTTTATTAGGAGGGAGAGCCTATTAAACTTATAGACCCCACAACACATGAGATTCCCCATGTGGGACTCATAACAGAGGACCCCTCTCAAGAGCTGAAATCCCCGACAGCTTCACTTTACGGCACTTCACTCGGTCTTCTTACCAGTCAGAACCCTTCGCAGGTAGCCTTTTCCAATTGGTCAACTCTCAATGAAAACACCAATATGATAATCATAAGTCCAAAAGAAGAGCCCAATCCCAGAACACTAGCCTTTTATGAGAGAGAACCCATTGAACTTATAAACCCTACAATACTTGTGAGATTCCCCAATGAGGAACTTATAACATGCTGCTAATTCAACTATCAAAAATTATTAACGGCCGGAAAAAAAAAAAAAAAAGGAACAGCGCGGTGACTATATAATGTTAACATCCCAGCAAATGAGGAGATCACCAAGTAACTGAGTACGGGGGTATATTGATAAGGATACTTGACGATTCTGTTACAAACTAAACCACTGCTTAAATGGCAAATGCTTTAAACGGCCACCTTTCTCGGAGGAATGACCACATTTTTGTTTCCTGGAAAAGCATTTCGAGAAATATCAACCAAGGCCTTAAAGCTATACGGTTCATGCATGGAAATCTCTGATAAAACCTTTCTGTTAAGTTGGA
Source organism: Neltuma alba (assembly GCF_004799145.2). Lineage (NCBI taxonomy): Eukaryota > Viridiplantae > Streptophyta > Magnoliopsida > Fabales > Fabaceae > Neltuma > Neltuma alba. The sequence continues at coordinate 106,968 of NW_021635802.1, read as the reverse complement.
TATTCTCCTTCATCAGCCCGTGCATGAAGTTCCCATAGTTAACCTGGTTCATAAAAGCGAAGAGACAAATGACCAAGAGTAAGAACATTGAACACTCAAGATGGTTAACAAAAGCAAAGGAGCACATAAGAAAGAATCAGAAAAATGAACAGTCCAGAGCTGATGCACGAAGATATATCTAATACTGCGAGAAAAGTTCATTAAACCAAGGGTAGTAGACTGCAAAAGAATGAAAAGAAAGGTGCAAGTCTACATGGTTTAATGTGCAACTTATAAGCACCAACCCATAAGCCCCAACTGGACAACCCAACTCCTATCCATATGCAGTATGGATTTCATCACTAGTTTACCCAAGTCACTGGATATGACGTCATTATGATAGCAGTTGACCGGCTCACTCATAGGCAAAAAAGAGGGCTGCATTGTTTATGAAGGAGGCGGTAAGACTACAGGGGAACTCGGAACCCAAGATCATAGTTTCGATCAGAGAACAAATTAACCAATTTTGCAGGTGAAGCTAATGTCAACCAATGTTTGGAGATCTGTGTGTTACGTAGTGGAAGGGAAACCAACATAATCCAAGTAAGTGATTATCATGCATAGTTTGGCTCAATACCTCATACAATTGCTACTCTAGCATGTCACCTTTTAATTACTAAATTTTTCAATGCAAGAACACTCAACACCCTTTTTCCCTGAAGATCATCCAAATGCTGATAACATTAATATTTCTCCACACATAATAAAAGCTGCAATCACCACATGTGCTGTATGATCACTAAGTCGCAAAAAATATTATGCACAGCAGTGTTCCTCAGATTCTACAGAAATGCAAGATTGATATACAAAACCAGAATTTGTCTGACTTCAACTAAGGGAACCTTTCTTGAAAGCAAAATTGTTCACATAGGAATGCAATTTTTTAACTTAATTAACTTCTCTAATAAAAATTCATGTTAGACAGAACGGATTTAAAGGAGGATATGGTGGGATTCCCTTTAAAATATGCAGCTAAAAATTGTGAAATGGAAACACCAGCAGTAAAAATAGACACAACAAATAACTTCAATAAAAAATAGTTATTCATAGTTTCTTTGATGAATAAGACATGGATACACATAGTGATACCAAGATAGCACCACATTTGAACACAGGCATTCACTTACAAGGGACTCTGGTAGAAATAGAAAAGAAGGAAAAAGTTCAAAATTTTCAACAAAGTAATACTTTCTTTATTGCACCACTCTGTAACCACTGAATTAAAGAAGAAACGGATACAAAAAGGTGGATATCAATAAAATCAAACAATTCAGAACAATGTTTTATTCATGTAACGTCCCCCCACAAGCCAGACCAATTCAACAACTAAAAGCAACAAACAATTCAAATTCCTTCTGAGCCAACTATATTACTTCCAAGATCCAGAAATTCATTTTTGTTTGGACCTCTTTATTCTGCAATATCCTCCTTTTTGACATTCTTAACATTTTTAAATTCATTAAAGGAAAATTCATCTAAGCAAAGAAAATTCCTTAATAAGCAAGAGGATCGATCCTCTGCAAACTAATAATTAGCGAGTAGAGAATGGAATGTAATACATACTCCATGAATGCGGGTGCCAGCATTAATCCGTTGGATCCAAAGGGAGCGCATGTCCCTCTTTTTGTTACGGCGGTCCCTGTAGGAATATTGCAAGGCCTTCTCCACCCTTTCCCTAGCTATCCTTATGCAATTCTTGGCTCTTCCACGGAAGCCCTTTGCCAGCTTGAAGATTTTATCCTTGTTCATTTTCGTGTATTAATCTGCTCTGCAGTCATAGTTCCACTCACTCAACATAGGATATCAAAATAAAAAGTCCTAATTTCCATCTTTGTATGATATTTTTCTTAATATATTTACATTCTTATTAGCTGTGGAACCAATGAGAAGGTAAGAACTGTTTCAAAAATTCTTCTTCTCAGGAATCCCATTATTAATTCTTAGGGCCAAGGGAGAGAGAGCTATCATCATATGAAGCAAATGAGCACATTAACAATAAGCTTGGAAGTAAATGACAAGTTTTGCCAATTAGCGCCTACAATAGCATCATTTCAGCAGCAAATACAAGAAAAATGATGAACCTGACACAGAAAGACGCTCAACTGCAAACGATGGCAGGAGATATCTGCAAACATAGGCAGACCTATATTGCACTAAGTGGGGCTGATATTTGAAATATGCATAGTCCGTATCATACGGTTTTAATTTTTATTCCAGATAATTCAACGAAAATGCCTTAGTAAGCCAAATGATTCAGGCAACTCCTCCAAGCCACTGAAGAATGACAATGGTAGCACTCTTGCAATTTATGATCTTCCAATTAATTGAAATGAAAAAACAATAAAACAAAGAAAGAAGCGGAGCGACGGCGTCCGACGCAGGATGAACAGATGAGCGGGGGGAACAAATTCCAATCCAGATTCAGAGTCAGATTAAACAAATCAAACTCGTTGGATTCTGGGAGAGGACAAAACTCTAGGGTTCGTACCTTCTTCAATACCAGCCGGAAAAAACCACGCAGGCCTGACAACAGTGGACAGCGTCCGACGGCGAGCTCAACCAAGTGTGGACTGTGGAATGCCGACCCAAAAGAATGAATATGCGCCTCCTACCAGCCGAGGGCGCATTTTGTTGTGGTAATTCCTTTTCTATAAGGGCGTTTTCGTCTGTGTCCTTTTTGTTTTTTTTTCTATAAAAACATTTTCGTCATTTTCTGTACCAAATCAATTCCATTTCTTTTAATAAATACAAAAAAGCAAATAAACCTTTATATTTTACCATGACAATAATTAAATTGTATTAAATTATTAAATAAAATGCACTTTGAATTTAAATTTATATTAAAATGAATAAATTAAATTAAATTTAAAGATAAAAGCACAAAATACACTAACACTAATTGTTATAAATTTATATATATTACTTATAAAAAATTTATAATATCACTTGTAAATTTTTAAAAAATATTATGCTTTTATAAATATAATAAAAAAATTTAAACCTTCAATTTTTATTTATATACCTCACTTTACACATAAGAGTCACACTAAGTCAAAAAATCCAAGTATATATTTAAGATACTTCTCCGATTCTTAATATAAGACCTATTTAATTAATTTGATTAGACTAAGAAAATTAGATAAGTTATTTAATTATAAAAATATGATATGTTTTTTTTCTAAAATACTATAATTATCTTTCTTAATACCTCATCTCCCTCTTCTGTTTAATTATGATTGAAAGAGTATCCATAAGGGTAATTTAGAGAAAATTAATAAACATGATAAATGGGTCTTATATTTAAGACCAAAACCAACCAATAATTGGGTCTTATATTAAGGATCGGAGGAGTAAAAATATAAAGAATTATTCATATTTATAAATTTACTTTCTTTAAATATATATATATATATATTATCTCCATTAACTCAACATTTTGAATTTGCCATTGTTTGTAGAGGTAATAGTTTCCCTACAATTTCACTACACCTTCTAGATCAAATCCAACACCCAAAAAAAAAAAACTACAACTGAAATTAATTTAATTAAATTACCAAATCAATAGGGAAAAAAAAAGACTAATCACATTATTAAAATGATACCCTCAACACCAACCTTATCGCCTAAATCCTGCCCATATCAAAATTCATTGTTTACTAAATCAAATCGCTCCATTTACTTAAGAGAGTATTAAGCATAATTGTAAATGAAGAGTTCAAGTTCACACTTTGGAACAGGTAACAAATAAAGAAAGAAATGTGAGAGTAGAATGTAACATTGTTTTTTAAAACTTAGAAAATCAATTATAGGTCATGAAAAACTTTGGAACAAAGAATTTAACTAAATAAGGCAGGATATAAGACAAATGAAGTCAAAAATTAAACAAGGCCAAATATCTCTAATTCTCAATATAATTAAAAATTCAATTTATTTATAAATATAAGATTTTAATTTATTTTGTCTCTCATATGTATCTATTTTTTTTCAAAATACTCCATCCATCCCTTACTATAAGATCTAATTTTTTTGAATAGATTTGTCCTTTTTTATACGATCCCTTTTGAGTTTGTTTGAATATTTAATACATTATTACCTATTTTATCCCTAGTTTAATGCATTCAATACATTCTCTTTCTTCACTTATCTCACTCTTACTCTCTCACATCTATTCATTTATATATAGGAGTATATTTGGGAAAAAATTGTATTTGCTACATAATTGCTTTTAACTAATTTTAACTTTTTTCTTAAACCGTGCAATTTAATTAAAAGGATCTTATAATAAGGGACGGAGTAGTAGCGATTATGATAATTGCATACGTTAAAAATTTAATAATAGGGTGATTCGAATACATATGATTAACAATGATACTTTAAAAAAAATTTATATGTATTTATTATAAATAATTAGCTCAAGTAGTTTTTTAATATTCATAAATTAGTTACCTAACTTTTATATTGAGAATCACAACTAGTATATTAAAAGATATATAATATTTTACCAAAAAATTAAAGGATATATAATACTAATTGATGAGAGACGCTCTATATTTTAAAATTAGTTTTACATATTTAAAAATATTTATAAAAAATTGTATATAAATATCACATCAAATACATCAATGAAATATATTTTTTTAAATTTATATAGATGTATTATTTAGGAGTGGATTAACTAACAGTACAGTAGGTATAGAAAGCTTTTAATATTTTAAAAGAGTGAGATTAGATTAAAAAATCATTTAAATACTATCTATATCTAATTATGTTTTAATATTTTGATAATTTTTAAAATAAATGAATTTAAATTTTATTTTTATAAAACAACCAAATAAAATTAAAACAATTCCTGTGAAAAAATGTAGACAATTGAAATTCAACCCCCCCCCCCCCAAAAAAAAAAAGGTCCCCACTGTCATAACCAAAATCAAGTTTGCAAAATTGATTCAAACTTGGTATGTCAGTATTACATATCTCTTTTTCTTAAGTAGGAAAACAAAGTTGTTAGTGTCAACTTCAGAGGTTATAAATTAATTTTAACTTTATCTTATCATGTATTATGTATATATACACATTAACCTGCTCTAATTTTAAATATAAGCATCAAATTTTTAAAGAGGTTTACTTTTTTTTTTTATTTTATAAGACACAGTTTACATTCATTTTATCACTTAATACATTTTTTTTATTTTTACTCATAATTGATTACACATCTCATCTATTTTTTTCATTTATTTTCTCTCATTTCTCTTTTCACTCAATATTTCTCCCACTTGCACTCCCCATAAATAAGAGGGATTTAAAAACAAATTACATTTCTTACGCATTTATTATTTTTAATTAATTTTAACCGATCCTTTGAGTTGTGTGATTTAATTATTTGATACTTACACTTTGACCCAGATGGATGGAGTATTACATACAAGCCATTGAGTCAAAGCCCGAAATTTTTATAATTTTTCAGATCCACTAACATTTTACAGTTTCCATGGACTTTATAGCTTTTGCCGAAGTAAATAAAATGATTTTACACCAAAAATAAAGATGAACTAAAAATGTCATGATTGAGAAAAGCACTGGAGAATAGGGCAAAATTCAAGAATGAGAACTGCACAACATTACAATGGAAACCTTGCATTTAACCAACAAAATTGCCCCCAGGGAAAAAATATACAGTTTACTTTTCTCCTCACTTCACTAGAGAGCCACATTTCTCTAATTCATTTCCTATCTTCTTTGTGATCCTCGCTTTCCCTGCTCCTAAATATTTTAAAACAAACAAAGTAACATTTCCTCCAAAATGTCACTGACAAAATCTTACCTTCCCTTCCCTTTCTTTCCACGTCCACCACCACCCTTTCCTTTTTTCCCATTTTTACCAAATTTTTTACCCTTTTTAGCAGACTGGCTCTTCAGATAAGAAAGTCTGTCAGCTTTCTTCTGCCTGTCCTTTCGAATTTGATCAAGATCTTTGATCTCTGAACGCACATGAGCATTTGGCACTGAATGCTGCTTCTTGCTGCCTTTAAATTTCCGGGGACCGCCTCGGGAGTGCCCTGAAAGATGGAAAGAAAGAGTCAAATGATGAAAAAAATTTAGTTTACACATTCAACTTGTCATTAGCATCGGATAAATTGCGCCAGTATGACATTACAAAACAACAGTCACCACCAGCAAGCAATGAACAAGAGATTCACTGGGTGAATGTTTGTCTTCCAAAAAGCCTACTTGACCAATCCAACCGTGATCGAACATAGAATAGAAGCACGTAAACATGAAATCCGCAGAAGTCTACTAATATGCTGACAAGTTTATCCATGATTGGATTTGTCAGCTATTGTTTTTATTGACAGGATCTATGTAAGAATATTTTCTCGTTGCACAGGAAACTTTACAAAAATAACTTACCAAAAATGCAGCAATTACAAAGAAAACTACCTAATTTTACTGAGATAGATCTGATTTAAACAAGTACAAATTCGTTCCAAAAATAATTACTCCCTCCTTTTTTTTTCCCCCTTACAGGACACGGGAATAGTAATTACAGGCATGGTTGACCTACAATTAAATCATTCCTTTAAGTTTTTGTTTTCATTTCTTCATAGAATGCATTGTGCCATTCGATGAATCCAATGACAAGATGGAAACAATGAATTACAATCTAAAACAAGTCATTGCTCATAACTATCATATAATTAAAGTTAACCGCCTCATGCTACTTCTAAAAACCTGTTAAACTAGCCTGATAGTAGGTTGATGGCTTTCCAATTATTTTATACCTTCACCTCATTCCATTCCACTTGTAACTAGTAACTAGCAAAAGCCAACACCTTTTCTCAGAGAAGTTACAGATAATAGAATTCAAGTAAGCTAGAACATATTTAGGCACACTTCACAGCATTGAGCTGCAATGATCCTTCCTAGGGAAGCAAGGTAAGACCAGCCCATGCAGCCTCCTTTGTATCTATCAGGATAGTAGATACTAGCTAATCTCCAACATACAGGAACTCAAACAAACATGTAATATCAAGAGAAGCAAATCCACACCTGCTGAACTAGTGGCTCCATAAGAATCACCTTCATTATCCATCCCCTTATGACCTATCTTATTGTGTGAGCGTTCTTTCCACTTCTTATATATACCAGTCTTGGTGGCCTTCACTTTTGCACCACCCTCTGTCTTTATCTATAATCATGTATAGAACATAAACATGAGGCATAAGGTCATATTAAGAAGTCAAAAGAAGAGAACCCCATATTATAGAGTAAACAACCAAAGATGAGAAAAGGTGTTACAAAGATAAGGTACCTTTCCATTTGCAGCAACACGCTCACCATTGTTTAGCTTGATGTACTTTTTACTTTTCTGCAAATAAAACGTATCCATGAGTAAAATAGGGGGATTTTGAGTACAATGGCGATAACATTAACGCACAATTGATTCACATACCTTGTCCCAATGATATACTGACTTTTGTTTCTGAATGCCCGCACTGTCATCTGCAACTAGATCGAGGACAGCTGATTCCAATCTACAATATTAAGTCTCATTAAGGCAAGCACATAAATAAGAGACAAAAGGTAGGCTGGTAGGGAGGTGATAAATGACATCTATGTTGAATTGCAAACAGAACACGTGGAAAAGACAGATATGGCTTCTTGCTTTTTGCTTCAGAAGCAGCAGAGCATTTTCCAAATGAAATAATTTGAGGTTGGGCCACAATTATGGTGGACAAAAAGATCTGGCACGTTTTACATATTCCTCTCTAAGATAAACCCCTCCCCTTATTGCAAAACACAAGGGCATTGCTGATCAGCACAGTGAGAGTACCTATTAGAAGAAAAGTCTTCTTTAGCCCTGACAGAAAGACCTGCTTCCATATGCTGACAATGACAGCAGAACACAACATATACAGTTAGCCGCCTCTAATGTCAAAAGTGATGCAACCGCATAGTGTATGACATGGTTGTACTCGTAATAGAGAGAAGATAGCGTGACATACGTGATTTTGGGGTATTGAGCTTATGTAGAATTCCTCATCCTTGAAACTTTGTGGCTTTCTCTTAGAACCAGATACTGCTGAAACCAAAAGAAACATGGTCAAATATTAATAACCTTGATATACGCTTTTCTAATTATGTGATACTTGTTTTAAATTATAATCCAAAAAGCAACTCCAAGAAACTAAAATCCTTCAAATGTTAACAATCCTAACCTTCTAATTTCAACCCGTTAACAACCCTTTGGCTTCATATTTTCTCATGCAATAAAATATTTCAAGGCGCTTGAGGTTGATTTAAAAAAAAAAAAAACTCCAAAGCATCATTACATCCTACGTTCTTCCTTTTTCTTTTTCTAATAATAGAAGAAAAAAATATCACAACATCCTAGCTCCTTTTCAACAAACGATATTAAGATTTATGAATAGAAGACAGAATGCATTTTCTATGATGAAAGCAAGAACCATAGTCTGAAAGAAAGGGAAACTGAGGGCGGGGGGGGGGGGGGTGACTTTGACAATTCCATATGCATACAAAAAGACAAAATATCAAAGTGAAATAAAATTAAATGACTAACACAACAGGCACAAACCTTTTTTCCCTTTCTCCACAGAAGGCGTCATATCCAATTGAATTTCCCCCTGCAAGGAGCCAAGAAATATATCATACAAAGAAATATGTACTGACAAAAAAGAAATGCAAATATACCATTATTAACTCATTCTAATATGTTATCCAGGCATGTAATAATAGAGTTCATTTCCAAACAAAAAAGTAGTCAAATTGTAATGAGCACAATTACAGCATTAATCACATTCAAATACCTCTTCTTCCTTATTCTTTGAGCGTTGCTCATGGACTAAATTTATAATATTCTCATGAATGGCTCTTTTTTTCTTCATCACATCAACCCATTGACTAGCAGGTCCCTGCAAGTGATCATACTTTTATGTAAGACAAAACAGAGGAAAGCCAATTATGATCATGTGCCATTATATCAAATAATTCAGAAACATGTATCAAAGTTGGCAGCAAATTTTCATTGAAGAAGCTGGAACCCTTAAGGGCCCAAGAGGCAATTGATGCAGAAGATAAATTTTAACGCATCACACTATCTACCATCCATAGACACAATGAGATGTATAGGATTAAAAAAAAACTATTTTCACATCCAAATGTTTAACAGGCTTCCAAAATATTCTGATCAGAAATATACAAGGTGTGTCTCAACATAATTATACATCAAGTCATCAAGACGTCTTTGAGGATAGTCTCATTATCTCAAAACATTCAATAACGTCCCTAGCATGGTAAGTACAAGCATCAAACAAACATACAAGTTTACATCCAAGACACATGCTTGCACGACATTTCATTATGAAGTTCAAACCATGCATGATTCTTGCATGTTGACGAGTAATACTTCAGTAAAAACAAAAAATGAAAAGAAAACATAAGCCCTATATGCTGAAGTGAAAGGAGAGAAAAATGATAATGAAGAATTTCAAATTTTAGCAAGACCATCCAGATATTTATATCAACTTAGTGAAGCAATATCTGAACAAATAGATCAAGCAGAAGAATGAGGAAAAAAATTTTAATATAATGAACTCAATGAGATAAATAGTATATTTTAAAGATGAAAACTTCAAGTTTGTCTAAACAACACAAACAATAAAGTTATTGAATTAGACCAGAGCATGGGTTTTAAAATTGAACGAAGCCATGGCATGAAGAAATTGAAATTACCTGCAGATGCTTTGATTTAGCTGCTTCACCTTCAGCCTCCAAAACAGTCTGCTTTGGCCTAATATAAAAAGGATTAAAATAATGCAATTTAAAAACCTATTAAAGAAGTAATCTACTTTGACTCCACTATTCAAATACTCCTCCGATCCTAAATGTAAGACCCATTTTGTAGTGTAATTTTATTTTATTACACTACAAAATGGGTCTTATATTTAGGACTGGAAGGAGTATAATATTGCACTAACCTAAACTTTTTCAAGTGCTCTGAAAAAGCAAGTGCCATTAATTCCCCTGTTTCCAATACATTCTTGAATATTGGATGCAATCCCTCGCGTGGTAAATCTTTTACTCTTCTAATAGACTCCTTTGCAGGCAAGGGTTTTGTCTTCGAGTATAAACGAAATGCATTTTGACAGCTCTTCTGTAATGATATTAGCTCAGCAGAAGCATCAATGGTTTCTTGAACTCTGTCTGATACAAGATCTAAGACCTTTTGAGGGAAACGACCATAAACAGTTTCTCCCTTTGCTATTGCCTGGTCAATTTTGGAAAATGCTCCTTGCATATCCTGCAGAACCTCCTCTTCAGTTGGAGCAGCTCTGATTGGTTTTGAGAGGAACAAATGAAGATCCAAAAGGTATGGCATATCCTCTGAAGTTACAAAAGAAAAGGCAGCACCAGTGCGCCCCGCTCTTGCAGCTCTCCCCACTCGATGAACAAATATTTTAGGCTTGGGGGGGAAGTCCCAATTGATAACATTATCAAGTAATGGAATATCTATGCCCCGAGCAGCAACATCTGTCACAATCAACAACATTGTCTTTCTTGACCTGAACCTTGATATATGAATTTTGCGAGCATCTTGATCCATGTCACCATAACATACAGATGGCTCAATACCCTCTTCCCTAAACAATGTGTTAAGAAATTCCACATGATGTTTCGTGGATACAAATATAAGTGTCTGCTGATCGGAACTAATTTGCTCCCTAATCAAATACAATAATGCTGCATATTTTTCTTCCTGCCTCAACGTGAAAAATGCAAGCTTCAGGTCAGGGCTGATTTTAGTTTCCAAATCCAGACGAATAAGCTGAGGGTCACGCAGGCCAGCCTTTGCAAATTCAGCAAGGGCGCTAGGTAATGTAGCACTGAAAAGCAAGGTTTGACGGTTCTCACCCAGCTGCGTAAGAATTTGATGCAATTGCTGAGCAAAACCCATGCCGAATAAACAATCTGCCTCATCAAAAACAACATATTCGACAGTGCGCAGCGACATGTCATCAACTTCAGACAAATGGTGCATAAGCCTACCAGGCGTTGCAATTATAATGTCAGGATTTTGAGCTAACTCCTCAAACTGACTTTCCATACTGTCACCTCCAACTAATAAACTAACACGAAGGTCTGAAACAAGAAAGACGAATCAACCATGTCATTTAAACAGCACAAAGGCCAATTTTTCTAGGTAACAATGACAAGTAGAATGAGCTAAAGAAATTAAGCTGTAGAGGAGAAACTGGTAGAACTTAGGCCATAAATTATGGGTTCTGACCTGTGAAGTGGCCAAGCTCTTTGGTGAATTTCAAAGTCTGAAGCGCCAAGTCCCTTGTAGGGGACAAAATGAGAGCCCTAACACCACCCTGAGGAAGATGCTGATTCAGACGCTGAAGCATGGGTACCAGAAACGCAGCGGTTTTACCAGAGCCAGTACGAGCCATGGCAACAACATCAGCACCTGAGAGAATGATTGGCATCGTCTTCCTCTGAATTGGTGTCGGCACCTTATAACCTTTTCGCTTGATTCCTCTGTACACATTGGGGCTAAGACCCAAGGACTCAAAACCGCCAGACTTGGCCTTCTTCTGTTGCTTCTCCTTCCGTTTCAACTCCGCTTTGGAACTCACGAGAAAAGCACGTTCTTTCGCCATATTTCTGAACCTCAAGAACACTGAATCTGAAAGTGAAAGGTCTGTGGAAACTGAAGAGAAGAAGACTTTGAGTTGATCGGAAGACGACGGGAATCAGGGGGATGGGTGGCTACTGAGTCTCAGAGCCGCCTCATGGAAGAGGAGGGCGCGATGAGGAAGATTATGCCGTTCCCTAATTCCCTCGAAAACGGAAACGCACCGTTTAGGATCTTGGCTTTTTTTTTTTTTTTGTAGTTTCTAGTCTCATAAAATAATTTTTATTTTGATTTTAATCTTTTAAGTTTTAAGTTATAGGTTTTAATTTTTAAAATTTTTTATTTAAAATATTAATTGTTATAATTTTATAAAAATTTGCACTATTTTACCACAAAATCTTTGTTGGGAAACTAAAACTGAAATAAAAATAAATTTGTTGGGTAAAAAAATATATTAACATTTCAAATTAGTGGCCAGGACAAAAAAAAAAAAACAAAACAAAATCACCCTCAGATAAACTGAGGGGGCTTATCACCAAAATGAGAAAATTTCGTCTAATCTTTTGTTTTGACTTTTGAATACATTTTTGGTTGCTAGGCACAGTATCCTTTGTTACTATTAGGGGGAAAAAAACAATATTCACTTATTAGAGACGCGACCAAGTAATATGTGGGGAGAAGGGTGTCTCCGTTCCCTTTTTCCTCTGTTTTCCCTCACTTCCCCTCAATGATAAGATTATAATTTGAACAGTACAAATTTCATATTTTATAAATTATGAATAAAGTGATATTTTTTAAAAATAAATTAGATAAAATTAAAATACTAAATTTCAGCCATGATTATTTAAAACAATAATAAAAATATTTTATAAATTTATTTTTATATAATATGAAATCTATACTATTCAAATTACTATCTTAACAATTGATATGAGAAGTGGATAAAAATGGGAGCAAGGGAAATGGAAACACCCTTTTCCCATTAAATGTGATAGCTCATCCAATGGGCTTCAAACTTGACTTTTTTTTTTTGAATCAATACTTAGAGGTTAAAACATTACAACAAATCCAACAAAACCCAATTTCCTTTCTCAACCCTCTCTCACTCATAGAAGGTGATTAGTTTAGAATACAAAAGTTGCTCTCCATGAAATAAAAGAGTTTGGCTAAATGATCAGCCATAGGGATATATTTATTAGTGGTATGTACCGGGACAACAGTCTGATTCCTATGAAGTAATAATTTAGCATTATCACCAATGCTTTTAAACATGTAATTTTCATCACAACCTCTATAAAATAGAGACATGGCCTCTACATAGTTAGTATACATCAATATCTTCCTGTAACTTCTGCTCCAACAGAGTTGCAATCCATTAATCATGCCAAGAATCTCTACAATAGCAGGTGGTATGGAGATAATCTTACAGCTAAAACCCCCCATCCATTGGCCATGACTATTCCAAGCAGCAGCACCACAACTACTTCTACCATCTAGTAAGACTAAAAAGCAAGGTTTGACGGTTCTCATCCATCTAACTTGACTTTTGACTTTTTTTTTTTTCCTAGGGAAATAAAGGCAACTTCATTCACACAAGATAAAAAGATTATAAATAAAAAGGCCAGCTTATTACAAATGGTCTGCTTGAGTTGTGCCCAAATAACCTCTAAGAGCAGGCCAGCTCAGAGAAACAACAAAAACTACAACAAAAAGCAAGCCCAACATGCAAGACTCAGAGGGTGTTTGAATTGCAACCAAACTATGGTTTCAGAAGTAATTTTACAGTCTACGAGACAAATATGTGGATGAGTTTATCTTGATTTACGGGAAAGTGTTTTTCAAAAGCACTTCTGGGTGTTTCTAAACACCCCATCAGCAAAGAATGCCACCACGAAGCTCAGCTCCAAGATAATCGGATACTTCATGACGTCTACACCAGATGTGTTTGAGCAAAGCCTAAGAACAGCACCGGAGGTGCCATAAGCTTGACGAGCAGTAAGAAGGGCTTGAATTCAGAACAGCAAAACGTAACCTACAAAGTAAAAGCAACAAAACAACACAAACAAAATCACAAACCAAACGATAAGCAGCCTACAGAGCAAGACTGTCATAGCACTGTCCATTCTATGACAACTAACCATCGAAGCAGATTAAAAACCATCAAACAAAAGCAGCAAAAGGTTTAGATGAGCAAGGAAACCCAAGTTGGGATTCCTATACTCTCGAACTAAAAATCCCGACTAAGAGGGATAAGAGAGGCAACGAACAAAAAGTATGGGAGAAGAGGAAGGGGACATGACCAAAGAAATAGGGAGGAGTGAAAAATTGAGACAGAGCTGAAGGACAAAGAGATAGAGGAAGCAGAGCTGAGGGAAGAAACAAAGAAACAACCGAAGGCAGTGAAGAAAAGAGCAAAAAGAAGGTCAGCGGAAGATAATGGCAGTGGAAGAAAAAGAAACTGAAGGCACAAAAAAAGATAGAGAAAAAGAGATAAGAAAGGTGGGAAGGGAGAAGAAGTCGGCAGCAGCAGAAGAAAACTGATGAAGCAGCGGAGCAAGAGGGCGTAAATCTAAGCGGAAAACAAAGGAAGTTTAAGGCGGAGGAAGAAAAAAGAAACGAAAGAAGAAAGAGAAAACGGTACAAAGAAAGGTAGAGAAGAAGAAACACAACAAAGGAACACTGAAAGACGATGCAGGAAAGTGCCAAGCAAATCTCCCAGAACAGAGAAAACTCAGAGCTCTCTCTAGTGTTTCATTAACAATAACTATCTTTTGAGTATATTTATATAAATATCTTACAATTTTACACTACGTAGATAATGTAATTTTCTTCTTCTTCTTTTTTTTTTTACCTGTGGAAGTTATGTGGATAATTTGCAACTTGTTCTACATGAATATTGTCCTTGCTCACAGTAGAGAATGAATGTAACTAAATCTAGCTAACATGCTTTTCGATTCTTTTCTTTTTTTTGGGTTCTGAGAGGTATTCTCTTACTCAACCTTTTAGAGTTCTTATTGTTGATCGAATGGGAAATATCTAGCAACATGAGTTGATGCTTAAAAAAAAAAATCAATTATGTATCAAGCTCCCATCAATGTTGTCAGAAATAAAATATATTTTTAATTTGAAAAAGCACATCGTTTCCTCATGCCTTGTGACTCACTCTTATAAAATACTCCTCTGGTCCTATTTACAAGGCAGAGAGAGAAATTTTTTTTTATCCTATTTATAAGTCACTTTATTAAATTTTTATCATGAATGTACCATATTGTCCTTCATTTATAGTGTAAATGGTTTTTTTTTTAAAGAAGTATATATTACATGGGGTAAAGTTGGAAAGTTGTTATATTTTAGTGAAGAGTTAATGCAATTTAAGGCTTTTCTCAGTCTGTATGAAACATATTAGAAGTGTTTTATAAATAGGATCAAAGGAGTATGACTTAGTTCCTTGCCCGATATTTATCAAATGCCATGTTTTACCCCCATAAAAGTAATTAACCTTTTTAAATTCTTCTTACATGGATTTCTTTGCAGTTCCCCTAGTGATCGAAAGAAAATTTACTTTTTAACTGAGAATGTCTTATATAGCCTTGTAATAAAAGGTGGGGGACTTTGGTTGAAACCAATTAATCAAATTAATCTATCTCTTTTAGTTAATCATATTTGGAGGATAATGGGTGTTCAGAAAAATTCTCTCCTTCTTCTTGCTACTATGGAGGTCGAGTGAATTGATAAGAATTCAAATTCTTCGTCAAGATTGGTGTAAATAATGTGTGTCAATGTATTAAAAGAAGAATCCCACATTACTTGGAATTGTGGGATCTAAGTTATAAGTAATTTTGGGCTATTAAATTAAGCAAGATGAAAAGTGAGCTTGCATACATAATGAGCCACTGGCTGGAGGCAGCCTCTTCAATATTCGAAGGTTTTATTCTTCTTAAATAGTCATGCATAGCACTAAAGAGGAATTGAAAGATTCACCGAATTTTTGGAAAATTTAGGTATTGTTGCCAACAAACGTTCCCTATAAATGCCTCTTGGTTTTGGAAGAAAAATTGTTCTACGTCAGATTTGATTGTTCTTAATCCTAGGTGAGTGGATATTAAGCTCAAATATTCATGTAAGCCATAAATTATGGGGGCCTACAAGATCTAATAGCCCTCTTGTTATTTATCAGACATTAACGATGGCCAATCTTACTAAAAAGGAAGCAATAACTGATATACGATCAAATGGAACGCTCAACTCATAAGAAGACTATATGGCTCTCGGATTTCTAGACAAATCGTTAACAGTCCTTTATCCATTCAGGGTGCAAACGATATATGGGGTGAAAAAAATTTTAAGGTAACCTTGGTAAAGATGGTTTCAACATTTTAATTGAGCTTATTGCTTCTCATCAACCCAAATAAATATATGGAAATTCCTGAAAGCTTCTCTACCAATAGTAGAAATTCTTAAAAGCTCATCATCTTTGGTCTTGTTTACAATCACAATCATAAATCCTTATAAATATATTTCATGTAAATTGTGACAAAACTTTTCTCAGATCCTGACTTCATAAATCATGATTAAAAAATTATTTATAAGCCATTTCAGGCAGATTCTTAATGTATCATCTTTATGCTTCTTTGGATGTCAAGGATGAAGAAACTTTGGAGCATTCGCCTTTTCTTTGTCCTGTCCTGTGGTTTAAGGCTTTTGAAACCAGAACAGATCTAATTCACCAATTGGGCATTGCTACTTGGGTGAGATATTTGATTTCTTCTCTTGTAGAGGAAAGAAACTCCCCTCCTATGAAACAAAACATTATTCTCCTAAATTTGATTTGGAAAAGAAGCATAGAAATCAAAGTGTTCATTCAAAAGTTACTTTAACTCGTCATTGCATGATCAGGGAATTCATGGGTATCTTATTATATAAGCTCTGCAGCCTCTGCTTGTAAGCTGTTAAATCCGATTCCTAGTAGTTATCCTTTTGCTTTGGAAAATGTCAGCTTCCCTTCTAATGAGTTCCTGCTTGGATGAAATATTTGGATAAGGGAAGTTAAGGGGAGGAAAACTTCTTCATATTTCATCAATGTTAGGTATTTTGGGAATTTAATTCAAAATCTTGTTTAGGTTAAAAATCTGACTCTCTTAAAAAAAAATGATCTCCTACATCAACGAATGATTTTCATTTGAATAATAAATTATAGCCCTTCAAGGAACTTATCAAGAGATTTGGTGAAAATAATAAGTTTCATGAAAATTCCATGCGCGTTGGCAAAGGAAAAAACACAGAAAAATCTAATGCTACATCAAACTATTTCTTATTCACTCTAATGTCATTGCAAAAGATCTTATGGCATTGGCCATTTTTTCCCCTTGTTTTCGTTGACGTATTTCTAGCAATGTTTCTCTTTTAGTACTTTTGGTTCATTAGTCTAACCAACCGATTTTGCAAATGAAAATAACATATTTATTCTATATACTATATTCGATCTTAATTATAAAAGCTAATTGCCTAATTTGAGAAAATTAAGAAAAGAAGTTAAGTTAGTTATTTATAATAAATGAGTGTTGTTTTTTCTAAAATATCCTTGCTAATCAAGTGTATTAGTTAAAACTATCATTGTTAGAAGAATTACCTTAGGGGGAAAAATACATAAATACCAGAGACAAAGTGGATTGGAGTCTTATATTTAGGATCAAAATAAAAATCAAACAAGGTCTTATATTAAATACCGGGAGGTAGTATATATATAATTGAGAATTTAACTTCAACTATTCATATTGACCAGAGCCTCTAACACCCACAAGCCACAATAATCATAACCTAAGCTAGTTATTGATATTAATGATTCAATGTTCTATTCTTTAGTGTTTCGGAAAGACAGTTTCAGTAATAACAACTTTTTATTTGCCACGTTCAAAAACAAAATATTGTTGATATATTTTTTAAAATTAGTAAGAGTATTAGAGCAAACCAACTGGGGCAAAATTTTGTTTTTATCACAGATTTACATGCAATCAATATTGATACCATCAATTATCAATTAATATCAATAAAAATAACCAACTTAAATGATAATATCATGATCATAAATATCGATATTGATATTAATTAAATTCATCGATATCAATTTTAATTTTTAAAATATACGCAATCTATAACAAGGTCATCTGGATAAGTTGGCCAAAAAAAGGCCAATTGTATGGATCACAAAGGACCCTGCATAAAATTTCGCTATCTATTAGTATCTTTTTTTTTTCACCCCAATTTAGACAATATATTTTTTTGGGAAAAAAGAATTTATAAAGATTACATGGATGGTCACGGAAAAGTTTTTGTTTTTAGCAATCCTACAATGGATTTTATTTAAAGAAATTTCAGATTTAATCTTTCTGTCAGCCATATATTTAGCAATAATTTCTTTTTGGCCACCACATATTTTCCCACTAGTTTTTTCGCCATCATATATTTACGGATTTACCAATAATTAATATTCATGCGTATATATCAATAATATCATGATCGTCAATCTCAATATAAAATTTTTTCCAAGAAAGTTTAAACAATGGTTTAATCATTTAATTTTAAATTACTTAAAAAGTTAAACTTAAACTTAAACTTTTTAATATGAATAATATTATACTATATCATTCATATTATACCAAATCATTCTATATATGTTTTCCGACTTATAAAAAAAAATCATTCTATATATCATGACAAAACAATTTTTTTGCTACTGTAGAATTTTAACTTTAATAATCTCCTGCATTATACAAGTATAATGCTAGTTAAGTATAGTAAATATGAATATGTTCTTAGTGACTAATGCCGCAAGGTGACAACTAACAACAAATAATATTTTTGTCCTAAAAATATCTGTATTTAAATTTAAATAATTGCTCCGACAATCAAATAATATTTAGGTGATAGAATCTAAATCTTTATATTTAGAATCTCATTCATCCTTTATGTTGTATTATCTTTTGTTAATATTCACCTCACCACCCCATCAAGAATCTTATACTTTATGATCGTGTGACTAATTTGATTAAAATTAAAATTAAAATTTAATCAAATATCCATCCAGTTTTCTATAAATACCCTAGCTCTTCTAGCATTTGACCTAAATTATTGCGTTTAACTATTCCATCATTGAACACAAGTTCTTTCCTCTTTGTTCCGGATATATTCTCCAAATTCGTAAGTGGTCATGTTTATTCATCATGCATCATTTATAATTATTATTTCATTCATATTAGCTGGATTACTCTTCTTAATCGCTCTTAAAATGTGTTTGGCTAATCTAGTTTCAACTATATATCGTGCTTTGAATTATTGATTGGGAAGCTTAAATCCAACCTCATTAGCAAATAATGCCAACTATGCGCTCTTTAAGTTTTATGGTTTATTTTGAGCCATTAAGGCTTTTTATTGTATCATATCAAGTTAATATTAGTTAAGTCAACAAAGGTGTTTTCTTTTTCCGATTTGAGTTGAAGGAACTTTGAAGGTATAGACTCTAATAATCCCTCTAATTTAGAGGAGAGGGTAGACGATTTTTTTTCTTTTTTTTTCCCCTCCAACCGAACATGGTATTAGGATTTAGGACCCTTCAAAAGCAGTTTTTCAAATATGACTCTTCAAAAGTATGTGAAAAGAATTTTATCTCGACTTGTTTATATTAATCAAGCAATTCTAAACAAGTATAAACTCTTAAAAATACAATGAGATTCCTAACTGTATCCATGTGAAAATTTTGTTGATGGATAATAAGCCAAGTAAACTAACAAATGTAGCTATTTTTTTTAGCCTTGAGACTACTTACCTAATTTTATTTTTTTGCTCCAAAAAATCAAACATTAGTTAATTTTTTTTTTTTAATGCAGGCAATGACGATGTTAAGGTTTTTGGTGCTTTCTCTTTGCTGTCTGGTTGTGGGAGGGGCAACAAAATCAGAATACCTAAACCCAGGATTGCCAATCCCACACAGAATCAACAAACTACTCTCAAGAATGACATTATCAGAGAAAATTGGGCAAATGGTGCAAATAGAGAGATCAGTGACGTCAGCCGAAGTGATGAAACAGTACAAAATTGGGAGTGTTTTAAGTGGCGGTGGAAGTGCTCCATCACAAAACGCAAGTCCCCAAGAATGGATCAAAATGGTGAATGAATTTCAAAGGGGAGCAATGTCAACAAGATTGAAGATTCCTATGCTTTATGGGATTGATGCTGTTCATGGACATAATAATGCTTATAATGCCACCATTTTCCCTCACAACATTGCTCTTGGAGCTACCAGGTATATTTGTGTCTTTTTATCATGATTTATTTCAACTTGATGGTTTTGATGAAGCTAGTAGAAATCGGACTAGTCTTTAAACCGGTCGGGTTAGTGAGATCAAACTAGTTATAATTAAAATAAATTATTTTTCTTATAATACTTAAAATGAAGAAACTGCCTAATGTATTTGTGTATGCATGATTTTAGAGTTTATGAATATTAATCGTTTTGTTGATATTTCAATATCAACCAATATACCAACAAAGTTCCCTCATTTATTATTATTTTATTTGTAAAAAAAAATCCCTTCTTCTCTTTTCTTTATAAAAATCTTCTACTTTTTTTTGTTTTAAAAATTCTACTGTCATTTTCTTTTTTTTTTATTTATGATACTTTACTATAAAGATAATGATATACTTTGTCTTTGAGTTAACACAATAATGTTTTAAAAGACACATACTCTCTTAAATTTTCACAAAGACCAAACCATTATCCTTATTATGTAGCTTCATAAATTAATTTTAACATTTAAAATTTTCTGGTAATCATTTAACAAAAATACATTAGTTTTTTTTTTAACTATTTTATATTTAATGATTTTTTAGTCATCTATGATACAGATTATAATTATAATATATACGGATATAGTTTATTTGTCCCGAACTTTATTTAATAATAATTTAAAATTTTATGGCCAAGGAAAAGATACTGAAGATTAAAATTTTCACAATATAATTAATCCAATTTTTATAACCCTTAAAAACCATATATAATTAGTTTTAATAAAATGATATATATATGTCTATATATTATTATTATTATTATTATTATTATTATTATTATTATTATTATTGTTAGCCCCAAGAAAAATATTATTAAGATTAATATTAATATTCGTTACTGCAGAGATCCTGATCTTGTGAGGAGGATTGGAGATGCCACTGCTCTGGAGGTTAGAGCCACGGGAGTCAACTACATTTTCGCGCCATGCATTGCGGTATGCAAGTTCTATTTTATTATCATCAAACTAAACAATCTTCGAATTTTTATGTGTTTTAATTTTGATTTCTTAGGATCTTGCATATGTATTGTGAGTTTCAGAAAGCTTGATCACAAAAATTTCTTTTTGTTTCTTCCTTTCCACGTAAAAGGTTTGCAGAGATCCTCGATGGGGAAGGTGCTACGAAAGCTACGGCGAAGATCCCGAAATCGTGAAGAATATGACAGATATCATTCTGGGGCTTCAGGGGGAGATACCTCCTCGTTTTCCCCAGGCCGTTCCTCATGTCGATGGACCGTATGTGATCCGATTTCTATGCTTTTTCTTATTTCCCGTACCTAAGTTGTTCAATTATCATCTAATAGGGTTACATTATTTTTGACACAAAAGTGAGTCTTTCACCTGACCTGAATAGGGATATAGATTCGAGGACTTAAAATATTGTGCCGGAGCATTGTTTACTAAGTATCACTCATCGATCATTGTTTAATATATCTGAATGTGATTAATGTGTTTCTCGAATGAAGCATATGGGCTAAAACATACTGTAAATTAAGTAAAATTTTATGAAACTTTATGGTGTTTCAGAGTCTAGTGCTACAGAGCCACATCTCTGTTTTGTCGTGGGTAGATTTGTTTTTTATTAGGGAATTAGGGTTTCTGTTTACCACTTCTCTTTTTGGTGCTTGAATGCTAGTCATCAACACCCTAAGAAGTCATTTACTTTACCTTTCTGTGTGTTTTAGGTATGTTGGATGTAGTCTGTGTGCCCTACTTTTGTATGAATGGGAAGATTTAGAAAAATGTGTGTATATATTTTTATATTTGCAAATTACTATATTCTTATCATTGATTTTTTGTTTTCTTTTGCTTAACAGGAAGAAGGTTGCAGCTTGTGCAAAACATTTCGTAGGTGATGGTGGCACCTATCATGGAATCGATGAGGGCAATACAATGATAAATTGGGACACAATGCTGAGAATTCACATGCCTGCTTATGTCGAAGCCATTCAAAAGGGTGTGTCCACAATCATGGCCTCCTACTCAAGCTGGAATGGACTGAAGATGCATGCTAATCATGATCTTATTACTAATTATCTCAAGAACACTCTTAATTTCAAGGTATTGTCATTTTCCTGACTGCCGACTCTTTAATAGGTAGGAGGATATACGCTGGTGTTTGCAATATCAATAATATCACTCAAGTATCCAAATACTAAGCTTTTGAGCTGATCAAAATAGGATTATTGTATTTGTTCTCTGTTGTCACTTCAAACGTTAAAGACTTGTATGAGAAAACATGATATAAATATGAATAAGACCAATCATGAGGCTTCACTTTAGCACTTCAAAGCAAGCAGTCCTTGCAGGAATGAAGAATATTGTTATCTTGCATTTGAATTTTTTTGGGGTAAATTTGCAGGGATTTGTCATATCTGATTGGGAAGCTCTTGACAGGATCACTGATCCTCCTCACGCAAATTACACTTACTCAGTTCTAGAAGCGGTTAATGCCGGAATCGACATGGTAAGTGTCCCTGAGAAGTAAGAACGTGGTCAAGTGATATATGCTTCCAAGTCTAACCTTCATCTCATTTTTCAGGTCATGGTTCCCTATAACTACGCAGAATTCATCAACACTCTGACTTATCTTGTCAAGAACAAATACGTTCCCATGAGTCGCATTGATGATGCAGTTGGCAGAATATTGGGAGTAAAGTTTCATATGGGACTTTTTGAGAAACCAATGGCTGATAATAGTCTTGTCTCAGAGCTAGGAAAAAATGTTAGTTTCTGCATTTTTCCTAATTAATGAACTATTTTAGGTGTTCATTATCTGGTTCACCAATTAATACATAACAACAGAAGAAATTTTTTTGAACTATCAAACCTACACATTATGATTGTACATGAGAATCTGATAAGAACGCCTAAAATCTTTACTTTACTTGTGTTCTTCTTTGTAATACTTACTTTAAACTCTTATTTTACATTACATTAACAGGATCACAGAGAACTGGCAAGAGAAGCTGTGAGAAAGTCACTAGTGCTCTTGAAGAATGGGGAAGATGCAGATACTCCGGTCTTACCTCTTCCTAAAAAGGGAGCTAAGATTTTGGTTACAGGTAGTCACGCTAATAATTTGGGTTATCAATGTGGTGGCTGGACCATTTCCTGGCAGGGACAAGGCGGCAATAACATTACCAAGGGTATGTTCTTACTCTGATTCAATCTGGAAGATTTAATTGTACTTTTAGCCCCTCTAATTCAGTTTATTTGAGCTATTTTTTCCTTCCAGTTTAATAATCCAGAGCATTATAATCTCTCTAATTATGAAATAGACGCAATTAAAAATAATAATTAGATAGAACCATGGCTGGATTTTGTTAACTCTGAGAAAGACAAAACTTTAGCTTCTGCTGAACAACACCCCCCCCCAAAAAAAAAACCCATAAAACAGTTCTTGACGCATTGTTGATCTAGTTGGAATTTTGTATTAAATGGCTCTGGATAATTTGGGAGGACAATATCCCTTTAACTGGAAACTAGATAGATCAATTTGCGTTCTTGAAACATAAATGAAGCATCATTTCTTGTCTGACAAATTTCGAACGTATATTGAACATCAATGAATTTTTGGTTTGAAGTATTGACATTATATAATATAACATGATTTAATCCTGGTTTGGCAAACAGGGACCACTATTCTCCAGGGGATTATGAACACAGTTCCCTCTAGCACTGAAATAGTCTTTAACGAGAGGGCAAATGCTGACTTTGTTAAGAAAAACAATTTTGATTATGCCATTCTTGTTGTTGGGGAGATGCCATATGCAGAGATTGCAGGGGACAGCAGAAACTTGACAATTGCAGGCAATGAAGGTGTAATCACTGACGTCTGCATCAACACTAAGTGTGTTGTGGTAGTAATTTCAGGGAGGCCAGTGGTGATGGAACCTTTTGTAAGGTTCGCAAATGCCATTGTTGCTGCTTGGCTTCCAGGAACTGAAGGCCAAGGAGTTGCTGATGTTCTGTTTGGTGATTATGGTTTTACTGGGAAACTGCCACAGACTTGGTTCAAAAGTCCTGATCAATTGCCCATGAACGTTGGCGATCCTCATTATGATCCTCTATTTCCATTTGGGTTTGGTCTTGAAACTCAACCAGTCCAAAGGTAGAATAGGTTTAGCACGCATACCCATTTTTTGCAGGACATATTTTTTCTTTTTTGTAGATTATTGGCGGTTAGTTTCCTTTTGTTTTGGTAGATGTTTGGTAGGCTTTTTCTTTCGGTAGGTTTAGAAATTAGATTTTGCAAAAACTTTCTTGCACAAGAGAGTTAGGGAATTTTAGGAATTGTTTAGAAAAAAACAGTGGTCTTTAATTTTTTTTTTTTTTGGAAATTTCATATCTTTAATGACAAATTAATTATTGCTTCTCACAATTTACATCAATTTTTAATCGAGCCCGTATAATTCAAAAAGATATAAATTCGTCTCTATATCGTATTTTGATTACCAAGTTGAATCTTATGTTTCCATCCGTTAGGAGATATCACCCGTAAGTTGATAGGGTAAGGGTGCTAGCTTATATATGGTAAGTTAAATACTCTTTTAATCTTTAATATAGGATCTAATTGTTAAGTTAATTTTAGTTCTAAATATAAGAATTATTTTTCATATTTATCAATTTTTTTTCTAAATTATTTTTATGGATACTCTCTCAACCATAATCAAATAAGTGAGGGAAGGAGGATATTAAAAAAAATGATTATGGTTTGTTAAGAAGAACATATCATACTCTTTCAATCTTAAATATAGGATCCCTTTTGTAGTGTAATTTACACTACAAAAAAAGTCTTATATTTAGAATCGGAGAAGTATTTCTTATAATTAACTAACTTACCTAACTTTTTTAATCTAATCAAATTAGTTAAATGGATCTTATATTAAAGATCGGAGCAGTATAATGCTATTTTGTTTATGGTGATATACTCTTTAACACTATCATACCCTGTAGGATGATAATTAACTCTTGTAACAGAACATAAACTTTTCCTAAAAATATAAAGTATTGATATAAATTTTACTAGTTTATTTTTTTAAAATGAATGTGACATTAATTTTTGGGTAAGAGCATACTATTGTCGTCATCAATCGAAATCTAT
This sequence comes from Neltuma alba, assembly GCF_004799145.2. NCBI lineage: Eukaryota > Viridiplantae > Streptophyta > Magnoliopsida > Fabales > Fabaceae > Neltuma > Neltuma alba. Next base: position 81,824 of record NW_021635802.1, on the reverse strand, counting down.
TAGTGATGATTTATCATTACTGATACATCCATTGCCTGGCCTCCAACTCTCGGCGTATCTTACCCGATTCATACCCAATTCAATCTCAATCAATTAAAGCACCGAAGGCTGAAAAAAATATATTAAACAGATAAATTCACAGAGTTTACAAGTAATACACTCAAATGCCTCTGTAAAATTCACACACCTGCATGTGCGCACACTTAAATGTGCAAGCAGCCTCTTCAAACATGTAATTACCTTCCTGAACCAATATGCAGTTAATTTTCTTGAGATACAATTAGCTTTCATAACGTAGAAGTGGTCTCCATAATTGTGCAATTACTAGTATATAATATGAACCAATATGCAATTACTTTCCCCAAGGTGCTATTAGCTTTCATAATGCGCATGTCTCCTCAAAACCATATGCAACTAGCTTCTCCAAGACACAATTAGCTTTCATACTGTGCAAGCAGCCTTCCCAAATCTGCAATTACCTTCCCTAATTAATACCACCTCTGATCTTAATTATAAGACCTCGTTTGTATACTGCAAACAAGGTCTTATAATTAAAACTAGAGGTAGTCTGCAATATGAACTAATATGCAATTACCTTTTCAAGATGCAATTAGCTTCCATAATATGCTGGTGGCCTCCCAAATATGAAATTACCTCGTCTAAATCAATATGTAATTAGCTTCCCCAAGAAGCAACTTAATATAATTTTAACATTTAATTTAATATATCTACGTTTTCTTCCCTATCTCCATAACAATTAGAATTTCCCTTGTAATTCTCAATAGAAGCTCACTTATTATGTTTTTATTTTATTTTTATTAGATACCGAGAGAAGCAACTTCTGGGTTATTAAAAGTACACAGGCAGAAGGTTAAGAGAATGAACACAAATAAACCATAATAATCAAATAAATTATATCCGGCACCATTGAGAATTTAAGTAGGGTAAGGAGAAGTATTGTTGTACATAAAATGATTTCCTTCGTCAATATCAAACAGTGTTCAACGTTTTTCCCCCAAGACAGCTACAAGATGTATAATATATTGACATGTAAACAAATTGAGAAGCATATACAAAAATATATAGATAAGGAGAGATCAGTAACTACTGGGTTATTCTAAGACCTATGCAGAAGCCAGATCAGTCAATACATATCATACAAATGGAAGTGCCGTCTCATGGATTTGAACTGGAATCTGCTATCTACTTCAAATCATGGGACCTTCAAGGGAATCATAAGCACCTAACAACAAAAAGAACATCAAAATATATACAACACACACAAATTGTATTCATATATTCCATCGGATCCTTATCATAAGGCATCTCCAACCACCTTATTAAAACCAAAAAGTAGTTAAGTTATTAAATTTGTTTGATAATGAAAACATCTACACTTACCCATATTCAAAACTATAAATGACATCTTGAGCGAAAAAAGAAAATTGCATCCATCTTTGAATAGGGACAACCTTGGAAAAATATAATTAATGCCCCATTTGGTGATTTATAATAAGAACCATTTGTTTCTTCTAAAAGGTGCGGGACCGGAGTTATATATATAAATAAATATATATATTAGCATTATCGGTGTACCGTGCAAGTTTGATCCATTTAGTTGAATACCATTCACCACCCAAAGCAGCTGTCTAACATCAGTAAAGAGACATGAAAACTTTTGATGGTTCTCTAACCTCATTCAGCATTGTGAGTCTGGTCATGCTCAATAAACTCAAGCGCATCTTCCTTGGACACCAGATTAACACGGCTGACCCTGTTTTTATGTGTCACTCCATATATCTGGTCAGCAACTTTCACAAGCTCTGGTCGGAATGTGGTCGTAATAAATTGAGTGTTAGCAAGGTCAGCCAGACGTCGAATCATATCTGCACAAGTTAAGAAATCCAAACGGCACAGTAGGATGCAAGAACCCAAATGCTGGTGAAAATATAGCAGAAGGCCCTATTTGTCTCTAATGCAGTGATATAAATTCTTCAAATATCAGTGTCAGCCCATAACACAATGGATTTATCTCCAATCACCCTTCCATTTAATTTATAAGTTTACTAGTACACATAAACCCCAGCCTCCATGACTTCCATGAATCAACAAGAGCTTGTTTGGAAATTACCGTCACACCCTAACCAAAAAAATTATTAGCAAGCAATAACACCCTTTAAGGTGATTCCAGAGAAGGGCCACTATACTGTAGGTTGAAGAAATGGAGAAAACTTAATAGATAAGGTACTTCTCTCCAACTATATTAAAACAAGTGAATTTTAAATTTAAAATTAAAAATAAGTCAACAGTGGTAACCCATGAACCATGAATCGTGTATAGTTAGGCTCACTTGTCAAAACTCTCCGCAACACACATAGGGCCCACCACTAGTTCGATTGGAAAACAATATCTAAAGCATAAAGAGTAGGTACCTAAGTATTTTCCAAAATAAATTGTTAATTAAATAAAATCCCAACCTCAAAGTTTTTATTAAACTATGGATCCCAAATAACAACTCAACCCAAACCTGAAACAGATAAAGAAAGGAGAGCCAAAGAAAATCACAACAAAATTGTTGGCATGGAGTGCGAACAAAGCACAAAACAACTAATATCTTTAACCAAATATAACAAACAAAAGGGAATAAATTGTGAACTCTGGACACAACGAGGAGCCTATGGATGCTTTCTGACCACGTTAAAGAACCACAAAATCCAAAAGCACAATGCAGTATGGCATCATATGCATTATATATATATATATATATATATATATATATATATGTCTAGATATAGATGCTTGAATATAACTTACAGAATTTGCAAAAAAGACAATGCAAAGCACTTATTTTATATTTGAAGTGAAGCTAGTAAACAGTTTTAAGAAAAGGATACTCCCAACTGCAGTTCGGTACTGTGGATCCAATGCTGCATCTATCTCATCAAAAAGATAAAAAGGAGCTGGATCACATCGCTGGATGGCAAAGATAAGCGTGAGGGCAACGACAGTTTTTTGACCCCCCGACAACTGCTTCATGGACTGAGTCTCTCCTTGTCCGGTGAAAGACACCTGTAATGCAAAAGATTGTCCATGGTTATCAGAAGAAATTTTTGGATTGATGCCTGACAAACACCAACTGACAACAGACATCATTACCCCACATGAAAAGGGGCAGGGGGATACAAACATGCATGCTTCACAATCATATAATGAATCAGGACATATCTGTATAGTTGGGTAATGATGTTTGCTTTGTCAATTGGTTACATATATCCCTTGGCTCGGTTTGCAAAGAAATGGATGTGACTCTGATGGAAACCTGATTATTTATGCTTTAGAAACGAGTTACAGCTCAGGAAAGATAGACGAAATAGCCTGGCCTAATTTCTTATTAATAGCATCAAGAGCCCCGTTGGACCTTGTCTTATTGTTAGCTTGGCCAAGACATTGTTGGGTTCATCAAACTCCAATCTAAATTCCGACAGGGTTAAGTCTATAGCTATAAATAATGATACGTCTCAACAGCATATCGTTCACTTAGTCACCACAACAAAATCAGAAGCATTCAGACACAGGAAAGCATGAAAGATTCAGCAAGAAGCCAAGTGTGCACTTACCTTTACTTTCACTCCAATATATTTTTCTACTCTCCCCTCTGGATCAGCTTCGCGAGGACCATCCTCATCTTCATCATCAGCAACAGGATCACCATCCTGTCAAAAAGAAATCAGAATGCACCAACACCAACCAAAAATATTATACAAAAAATTCCCAAAAAATGAAGCAACAAAAACATAATCAAGCGTATCATCGATGAAAACCTGTATAGGAAAACAGTGTGACATCTAAAAAAAATATTAAAATTAGTACAAAGCACAAACCTAGTTGCTAAGTTATTAGGCACCATTTCCCCCATCAAAATCCCAAGAATACAATGTAGAAGCTATTAAGCAAAAGATATTGATCAATCATTACAAACCTTCTTCTTCATCATAACAAGATGACCATGGCCGCCTTGTACAAGTTCAGAAAAGACTTCTCGGAAGTGCCTTGCCACACCTTTGAAAGTTCGTTCTATGGATTCATCCTTCCGTTGATCTAGAACTGATATTAATTCTCTAATTTTCTGCAAGTATTCAATGATAGAAATCAACTGAGTTACTGTTGCTGGATAACCCATTACCACATGATAAGGAGAAAGAAGGTTAGATCAAGCTCAATATCAGAGGACGCATTAGAACTGTTAATAAATGTCAGCATATGGCACTCTAGAAAACAAATAATGTTAAATAAATAGATAGAAATTATATAGATGTTGTTAAGAAGACATAATTACGCGATGCAGAAAAGAAGCTACATCAAATGCCAAGAATAAACAGTTGTCTCAAATCTTGAATGTAATAAATTCTGCATCCAACAATGCATGACAGGCAATATACACACTCAATGATCAAGGAATTTCCCGACAAACAGGACAGCAAATAAATACCTCATCTCCTGCATCAAGTTCAGCTTGTCTTTTCTGAAGTTCTTCTCGCTGTTCTGTGAAGTTAATGTATTGATCAAGTGCTTTTTTGTTCACGTGACTGAACTGCTGCAACTGATCATTGCACCTGTGCAGCATTTTGTGCAATTCTTTGATGTTTCGCCGCTTGTACCTATAGATTCCATTGCAAGAGGGGGAAAAAAACAAAATTCTCTTTAGAGAAATTCAAAATATATAGGTCATGAAATATTGTGAAATACAACAAGCTTTAAACTATAACAGTTTCCCATCTCTTGGTAATTACCAACAAAATGACGGTGCAGTAGCAAAGTCAAAAGGTTTTAAACCCAAAAAAAAAAAAACACTGAAAAGGAAATTAATTGAACCAACAAGACAATGGACTAAGTGGCACGAAGGTAGGGGGTAAATTATGTTAACACTGTCCAGGCAAATAAAAAGGGCAATAACCATGCGTTTCAGACTCTGCAATAAGCTGTTTGGTGTATTTTTCATAGATATAAGGCATTTCAGCACAACTTCAAAATTTTAGCATGCCAAATCGGGACCCTTGGAATCAGATGGAAGAATCATAAATATATGCAAAATGCTGTCGCTTTAGCTTGCAAGGCTTAACAAAGACAGTGCAAAACTTTAAATAGCTTATGACAAACTGTTTAAGGAAAGAACTTCAGCTTTGCCTCTCGTGATGAAATGAAGCTAACTAAGGACAGTCCCCTTAGCAAATATTTAATTGGAGCACTCTACCATGTTATGTAATAGTTTCTCTTTTGGTTTCTCTAGACAATAGTTTTTAGTTGTCTAACACTCAAAATGTTCTCCTTGTAACTAAAAATACAAAAAAAAAGGGGAATAAAAAAAGAAACAATATGAGAAGGCTTACGTCTCAAAAGCATCTGATGACAATGGACCCAGTTCCCTGATTTTCTTGGTACATTCATCTTCTTTAGCAGAATAAATATTTTTTTTACTCAGCAATTGCTCTAATTCTTTAGCTTCTTCCTGAAGTTTCCTTTCATAATCATCCTCCAAAGCCTACAGTCATATGTAATCATTAGAGGAGCAGCCAAAATCGCCACCACCAAACAATTTATAAAAGAGTTACTACCTTCAATTTATTCATTTCATCTTTAATCTTTTTACTTTGCCTCATTCGATCATTTATACTATCAGAAACCCCTGAGAAAGATAATTTGGTCAGAAGGAAATACAAATTGGTTTTCAAATATATATACATATATATAAGAGACAACAGTGATTGAGGGCCTCACTTCTTAGCTGCTCTGTTGCATCTTCAACCAGTAGTTTAGCATCATTAAGTTCCTGTCCCTTCAATTCAGCATCAACAACCAGAGAGTCAGCTTCCACGGATGATATTACAGCTTCCAACTCTTGTTTCCTTCTCCTAAGGTTAGTTGTCAGATTAGTTTCCAGTTCTGCCTTTCTTGCTTCAGTCTGCAAAGTTGAAGTTAATATAGGACAAGGGACCATTAAAAGATTTCAAGCACCAGAGAATTCAAACATCAACCTCAACACGATCAGTCTTGCAAGCAACAAGCTTCTCTTTAAGTTCTTTGATTTCAGGATTCAAATCTGACAAGAGTTTCTTTTCCTCGGGTGTTAAGTGATCAATGAGCTCTGTGCCCATCTCAGCCCTTTTCATTCCCATACTAGCTCGAAGCTGATCAATTTGATTCTGAACATCTGCAAGTGACTTCTCCTACAAGCAATGAAGGCAAAGCTAAAAAACACTCGGAAAAAAAAATCAAAAAGAAATGACCGATATAAGAGAAGTTCTCAAAATAAAGGCATAGATAGTCTATAACTGCAATAACACCTTATTTTCAAGTGCTTTAGAAATTAGTTGTTTCTGCTTGTTGGCGTTCGCAATGTCCTGCTTAAGCTGATCCAGTTTTGATTTACCATGACCCCGCTCAACATCAAATTTCTGCTGCGCATCAACAAGTGTAGTGATTTTCTGGTCTATCTGTAAGATTAGTTCAGCGGAAACAACGATGGTGGAAATCCCTCTTGATATCAACACCATTGACACAAGAAATGTCATTTGCAACAACTAATTGATAGATTATAAACATGAAAGGATATCATGAAGCTCAAGTCTAACTTTCTCTAATTCCTCCTCCTTCATGCGAATAGAGTCTGCATTCTGCTTAATAATATTCATAAACTTCAATTTTGATCGCCTATGATCATAAAATCCCCCAGTCATGCTACCTTTCTTGCTCACTTGATCACCTGAAGTAGGGATGACCAGCAACTTGTTAAGGTAAAAACAAGGTAAAATAATGAAGACAACCTTTTTTAAGTGTTCAAACCCAACCTTCCAATGTTATGCAGTCCAGACCATCAGTACGAGCAACCCTTGACGCAACATCAATATTTTTGCAGATAACTGTTCTAGCAAATACCTAGGAGAAATGTCAGAAGCAATGTCAAGGGAGATCTAGCAATCAAACATAGTTAAATGGAGGCATCTACCTAATTAAATAAACAACAGGAGCACATGCAAATGTCCACTTCCAGGTACGGAAGCTCATTATTTGAAGAATTGAACATGTTTAGCATCACAAAAGCCAAAAAAAAAAAAAATCAAGATACAAAAACCTCTAAAGCCACGGGAAATCTCTGCCTGCTGCACAGATATAGAACTGAAGTGTATTGAAACAAGAAACACACTGAAACAGTTTGACTACATAAATTGAAAGTTTGACACAAGGCTTCCTCAAGTTATATTTAAAATAGAACAGACCAACTCCTAGGCATAAACCAGATAGAACCGGTATAGCAGTATTCACATTTAAATAAGACACAGCATTTGCAATAAAGCTAACCTGACTGAATGCTGGAGTATAATCAAGTTTAAAATTTAATTTCTTCAGAAGCGGTATGACATCAGAACTCTGAGGATAAGTGACAGTCGGAGCCTTCACTCGATTAAGTGGGATAAAAGTAACACGCCCGCCCTTCTGAGAATTAAGATGTCTAATTATCTGGGTTGACTTGTCATCATTTTCCACAACCACATGAAACAAGCTGTTCAAACAAGGATGATAAGTGGAAACATCAAAATAGACGTACAAAGAAGCCAAAGATCAAGGAATGCAATGATATGAAACCAGCAAAGAGACAACAGCAATAACAATTACAAGATCAACAAATAACCAAGTAAAAGCAAACTTACTATCCTGCTCCCCGATATTTCTGCTTGGTGAAGCATATATAAATTCACATACCAGGTATAAAAATTAGGACAAATGTCACACACCTGTTTCCTGCAGTGACTTCAACTGCTGTGAAAAATTTTTCATCACAGTTCAACAACTCAATGATTGGACCATGAACTCCTGAAATTCTATACTCTCTGCAGATTTTCCGAACTGAATTCAACCCTCTTCTCACATCCTGATGATTACAAGAAAGTTTCAATTTGAAAACAAAAAATAACTATTTGCCATGAATACATCTATTTACGTAGCATGACAGATCAACTGTGAACTGGAAAAAAAGACAGGTTGTCAACAACTATCCCCAGAAACTGAGCACTCTAAGGTGCCCAGTATTAAATGGAAAGGGCAAACATGGAGACAAAGATGGAAATATCAAGCATAATTATCAGGACTCTGCCTCACTTCATGTCATTGAAATTTTATCTTCCATCATTTGAGTTTTACACTGTTCCTGATATCAGTAAGATCACCAAAATCAAGAACTAAACAGTTTTTCTGTACACATATGTCTAAGATAAAGTTGTAATAACACGTTCAAGTCAATGTAAATGTATTCAAGTGGTGATTTATTCTAAGAATGCAGAGTGAATGGCATAGATTTACATACATTCGGGAACTTTTTGTTAATTAAAGCAGGGTATTTATAACATGAAAGATGTTGTCTTGTCAGAAATTAACTAGAACATAACATGTCAAAGGCTTTGCGCTTTGGATTCAGGTTTCTCCAGTGAATTCCTCAGTTGAGATAAATAGTCTAGTTACTTACTCAACATTTTAAAATAAACAAGCAAAGAAGTGTTGTTACCCGCTTTCTTGCAAAGCTAAACAGTAAAATCCAGAAATAAGATGCTCAAATAAGTTTAAAAAATAGATTACTGACTCCAGGAATCGCATGATCAAGGCTCTTTTCAGCCTTCTCAACTTCTGCTTTCAGCTTATCAATTTCAGAAGTAAGTCCATTCTCTCTGGCCCATAAAGACCTACAGTACTTCAAATCATCAGAACTAGACTCTGGAATCTGAACTGAATAAATTGTAAAACAGAACATACTTCCGCTCATCATGCAACTTGTCTCTTTGTACTCTTCGATGATTAAAATCTTCACGCGATTTAGCAATGTGGGACTCCACCTCAGTAATGTTTGATTTTTGATTCCTAATATACTCATCACAATTATGTAGTTCACCATTTAGCCGATCAATTTCTTCCCTGAGCTTTTGCTCCTGTTTTCCCAAAACACCAGGCCGGGGGGGGGGGGGGATGTCAGTCAAACAAGAGACATATTAAAGAGGTAAACCAACTTGACATAAATGATTTATTATACGTGTAGAAACACATAATAAATAAATGTTTGTTAAGCAGAGCCAGAAATACTAGTTAACCTAAGAAAATACTAAAACAAATATAGAAAACAACATTAAGGATCATTTAATACATCTGGGTTTAAGAGGAGACAGCAAAATAATTAATTTATATACACCAGAATATGCAAATCTAAAAACTAAGGTACAATCCCTTCCCCTCTTTACTCTTCTAATGACAAGGCAGTTAGATGAGTCTTCCTTAGAAATATGCTTAAATGATGCGCGAAGACAACAGCAAGCTTTTGCTTATATGAGCTCTTTAACCGAATGTTTTAGATTTGAAATATTTTAATTTCTTGCAAGTGAATATCTTATCTGCTAGATTATTCCTTCATTCTTTTACAGTCTTTCTTTCACCAAAACATATAAAAGACTCTACAACATAAAATTTTAACACGATTTCAAGTAACAGAACACCAAGAAGAAATTGACAGGAGAAGAAACACAAGAAAAAGATGATAATTTTACATATCAAAATAGTCTATTCAAGTGTCCCTTACACTATTAGAAATATTAAATACTCAAACAAATAAAGGAACCCATACCTGCCCCAGGTTCAAAGAAAGCACTCGTTCAAGATCATCAATCTCCTTTTGAAGCCATTTATCGCGAGCAGCTTTACTGGAAAACTGAGTCGCACGTCCTTGCTTCTGGTAAAGGATACTCAGCTTCTTCTCACGCTCCATTATTCTGTGGGGGAGAAAAGCATTTTCATGAGAAATAAACTGTCATATAAATAATAATGATAAATATAAGAATTAGTTAAGTTAGTTGTTAGTTATGCTAGTTATGATAAGTGGCGTGCATAACCATTAGCCTAGAGGTATACATAAGGGGCTAGGCAATCAGAGTGGATGTTATGTTGTTGCTGTTATTGCATATGCAGAGTAATTCAGTTCTGATCTCTTTCCCTAGTTCCTCTCATTCTCTCCATCTCCTATTTCTCTCCTCTCTTCTTTCTTCATGCCCCCTTTCTACATCATAAACATTAGAGTCCACTGATACTTCTATCAATAGGTTAAAAATTCCATTGCAGCAGATGCAGGATCATGTACATACAAGCAGTATAATGGGGTCAGCTACATGGATCTCGCAACACTACCTAGTTAAGATGTGTCAGATGCATGTGCATATGTGTAAATATTGATACGACTTGATCAATATACCAAACATATATCTTTCTATCAACCCAAAAAAAAAAAGAAAGAACAAGCAAAATGAACCAGTTGTGATGAACAGCAAATATCATACAGGATAGAAAGTAAACTTTAAATGACTGATGCTCCCATCATCATGGGCCAGAAGTCCTTAAATAAATTTGACGTAACATATCATAAAGATACCAATTTTAGATAACAAAAGGGATACAATAATGACATAGAAGAAAAATAAATAAATGTACATCACAAAGGTAGTGTCGCAAAAAATCAACTAAATTGAAGTACAGCATACTGCTTGGTAATGTCTTTCTCTTGTATAACTTGATTCTCATATAAAGGACTGATTTTGTCAAGTTCACTCATTGAGTCCTGAATTTCTTCCTCAAGTATTTTTAGTTGTCTTACCGCATCTTCCTGAATGCATGAAGGCAAAAAAAAATGGATCAGATAGAGAACCATTATATTCAAAAACTTCATAATAGGATATATCAAAATAATACTTTGGCTCGGATATTTCCGGAGATCTTCTCTTGTAGGTCTTTGGCATCAAGCTCAAGCTCAGTGTGCTTCTTTAACGCCTCTGTTCGTCTCTTCTCCATAATTTCTTTCTCTTTATTTAAACTTTGAAGTTCTTTTGTTATGTCTTTCAAAGTATTTTCTAAATCTCTGGTCTTCTCATTTGCATCAAGGACATCATTATACTTCTTTGTTGATAACTCAGAAACCTTTACTCGAGCTTCTTCTATCTAAAAAAGTCTGAGTGTCAGAGCTCACAATTCTAAAAGAGCACAAACGAAAAGGGAAAGAAAAAAGTATACAACTGTAAATTATTAGGGTCATGTTTGAGAACATCAATGATGAGCAACAAAAAAGGTAATTCACCAATAGAGTGCAAATAATTGCAACCAATATTATTTTATTTTGAATCACACCACAGTACTGAAAACGCTGAAAGAACACTCGATCAAATTAGCCAACTGCTCTCGACCAAATAAAACTTCCAGAGGTCAAGTTATTCTCCTAAATAACACATGTACAATCAGTATATGAACACCACAGGTAATGTTTTGCTAGTTGTCAATGACCATTTCAAGTGAAAATCGTAAGCTGTTGAGTAAAGGCCAAGAATTAGTTTTATTCAAATCTTTAAATACACCCCTATGCATAAATGTCCTTTGGGCTTGAAGCATGACCAGAGCACAAAGTCCATCATAACTAAAAATAATATTTTATTTAATTTAATAAAGAAAGTAGGGATGGATGACCTCCATGTTATTTGGCCCTAGGGGCTCAAATACTGCACGTAGGGTCATCCAATACCAAAGCTTAACTTGTCAGGTTAAGACCCCATATTGATTTTTCTGAATTTGAACACAAATAGAGGTTCCACAAACTTTGGGTAATTGATGCCGATCTAGGTTGAAATTAGCATTGAAAGGATACTGATGGGGAAGTAATTGATCAAGCAGTTTGAATTCTAGTGACTGTACTAATGCTGCCAAAGGATGCACTGTCATGTAGTTGCATGCAAACCACCATATGGCATTTCATTTGAATTACACTAAAAAGAAAAGGATAAGCAGACTAATGCATATCCCGTTCCATTAAAAAGTTATACTAATCAGAGCTCAACAACACAACATTAGAACACAAATACGTACATAAGGCACACAATGTAACAAAACATGATTTGATGTGCATGTTTCCCGAAACAAACAAGGTTAGGATGGTCTCTGCTTTAAAGAAAATGAAAAATTTTAACATCTACATGATGGAGAATCAAAATGTCCAAAATTGTCCATAAAAAAGGTCCGAATTTTAACAGATGAAATAATTATCTCATCGAATCACTTGTATTTTTGCCACCTTGTTATCTCTTTTCTGTTCCCTGCTAAAAATGCAGGAAGAGACATGGTATTCACTGACAAATAGACTAGGTCTGTTAAACATATCAAAACCACTGATTTTATTCTTTCACTATAAGCTCACAGATTACTTCATCTTTGCATTTCCTCTACCTGAATAGATTAACTATTCTTTAGAGAAAAAGGAAATCCAGCAGTCCGTAGGACCTGGAACACATAAATTACAAAACCTGGATAAAAGATCATGACTTTGATGCCTCTGTAATGTCAAGTTCATCTTATATGCCAAAGAGAATCTAGGTTCTATCTTAACAATGTTATTCATTCCCTACAGCATTCAAGTACTTTAATGACACCATTAAATTTCCAAGTCCTCGGAATAAAAACATTTTTAAGAAAACTATGATAGTTGCATTTCATCAAGTTAAACCCAAAAGATGGCACAAAAAATACTATGCCTCCATAAGAGTGGTTTGAACATTTTGTTTTCATAACCCAATAGACATCACATGGATTCAGAACAAGCATCAAAATTTAAGAACAAAAAGGATATACCTTAACCCAAAAATATTTACAATTGACAATTTAATTATAAAACAAGAGGGGTAAAGACAGATAAAGAGCACTAAAGGAAGAAAGTATGTAATATCAATAAATGTTATAGCATTTAACATAGATAACCTCTGCCAGTTTTTGCTGAGCATCTTGAATTTCTTTGTTATAAATAGCATATTCTAAGGATTTTCTCTGCCTGTCAAGCTGCTGATATTTTCTAAGTTCCTCTTTCTCCTCATCTAGCTCCTTCAGCCTTTCATCTAAATACTGGACAACTTGAATGATCTGCCTTCTTTTATTTCCTGCTTAACAGGAAAACATAGGTGATCATCAGAAGAATGATTAATAAATATTAAATATCAATCCCACGATGAAAGACTTGCCAGTTTCCTGCATTATCTTCAAACTTTCACGACGCCTCTCCTCATAAACTCGAGTACCACCAATTTCCTTCAGTAAATCTAGTCGTTCAGAGTCTTTCATCAAAGTCAGTGATGCTATCTGTGCCAAGGTATGGGAGAATAAATTTACAACTCAAGCCTTCAAGATATATCAATACAAATATATTCAAATCCACCCCAAGTTTAACCAAAATGCACCAATACCTTCCCTTGCTGAACAACATAGTAAGGGTTTGAGCGAGAGAATCCAGCACTTTCAAGTAAATTCATCACTTCAGTTTTCCTACAGATTATTTACCATGTTTCTTTAGGGCTCAGGGCTTAAGTCAGAATCAGATAGCATAAACTATAATCTATTGTTATCTGACAATGAAATATAAGAATAAATAAAATGCCCTAATTTAATAATCTAAACTCACGTTATGTGTTTTCCATCTAGAAAATACTCATCCTTTTTCAAAGCAATAGTCCGGCGTAGGCGCACTTCCTCTTTGTCAACCTGTCCGGAGGTTCAGATATAAGCTAAGATAGTAAGCAAACAAGTATAACACAAATAAATTACTATGGTTTATAATAAGGGGTAATGGCACTTAGGTCCCAAAAAATAATTTAATGACAGTTAAGTCCAAAAAATTTTGCTAAAAGATGAGTTGCAAATGTTGGTGTCATTCACCCTTATAACAACATTAACAAAATGAAACCACGAAGTAATTTAAACAAATTAAGTTGAAATGAAATACAAAATGGTCCAACTCATGCCGCCTAAAAGATAAATCATTAGCCTTAAAAGGTTACCGGTATGCGATTGTCTGAATTATCAAATACAATCTCCACAAATGCAGATAATACTTGGTGTCCAGCTCCCTCCTGTATAGAAAATGGTTCGCTTAAGCATAATTAAAATCCTAGAAAAGATTAGTAATGCTAAAAAACACAACCTGAAAAAGTGATATGAAATGGATCATACATGGAGTAGTGCATGCCTATCTTCACTGCGTAGGTTCTGAAACAGATCGCTCAACACAAAGCGAATTGCTAGAAACAAGAGAAAGAAAAGGCAAAGGTTTTCAATCAGAGGCGAGAGATCTAATTTCAGTTACTTTAACCCAAAAACAGAATGTCCCCAAAAGAATGGATGAAATGAGAAGCAAGCAGGGGAGAATTCAACTTACCATGGAAAAAGTTTGTCTTCCCAGATCCATTAGCACCAACTGTAAAGAACTCAATTAAATATTATTAACTTCACCGGTTTATATCATCAATACAAGTCTCTAGAAAGGTAAAAGGTGCAAAATGGAAAATGATATTCGCGAATAATTCTTACAGTTAATGAGATTTGATGAAGAAAGATGAGCTAAAGTACAAGTGATGAAAATAAGGAAAATGGAGTGAACAGAGACTCGCAGCAACCAAAACAGTTTTTACAGCCACTTGCTTAATGAATGAACATAGACAGCGCTAATATCAAATGTAGCATAATCATAATCATGTAATGCTTTCCACAGCTAATTAAACCATTCTGACTCCCTAATGCTTGGAGCATGTTTTGACCACTAACTTCAGAGGCTGATGAAGTTGCAATACTGGATATACTAAGGTTTCTTAAAGCAGCATCAAACATTTGATAATCATTATCACACCTCTCAATATTTTTTCATACTGAACAAACATGTCAGTTTATGCAGATATATTCATATAAAACTTCACCAAGTATATACAAGCATATATGCATACATATAAATATAAAAAAGCTAACTAAAAGGTTCATTCCAAATTGCCTTAATTTTCTACTTAATTGAGTTTGAGCTGATCATGACATTTCTGCATACCGTGTCCACATCATGCACCATGAATTATTATCTTGCAACAGAGAAAAAGCAATTCGAAGGTTTCAGATAGGACCAATACCAACACAATTAACTTTAGGGCTGAATGGTTCTGTGGCAATTTGCTCTCTGTAACTCTTAAAGCCTTCAATTATAACCTGCACCACAACACCAAGAAAACATCCAAAACAAATTTAGAAACAAATCAGATCAGAATAGGAGCCATATAAAGTAGCATGAAAAGACCAAAAAATCAACCAAAATGAAAAGATTCAATTCATACGAAAATTCTTCAAAATCCTACTAGGTTTGGCCATGTGCTTATAGCAGCACTCCCCATTAGGGCCATTGCTTGTGAGCCAGACCACCCTCTCCAACTAACTCTGACTAATAATAGAAAGGGCAAATGCCCCTAACATAAAACAAACAAGACACCAGAAAAACAGACATGCCACCAAAATGACATCAAACTACAGTCTCAGCCATGATACACTTGCCTGAGTATCAAGGAGAGTAAATTGTGAGTTTGTGATATCTATCCTCAGCAAAATCGGAGACTTCAACATTCTATTATTCAGGTTTACATTATAATTAAACCCCACCACTAAAAGATTTACAAACCCCAGGGAAGACCAATCTTTGAAAAGGTAGTCTATAAATTCTTGTCCCATCATTTTTACAGTAGCTACGGGTAGGTGCAATAGGGGCACAAGAATTGATCGAGAAAATTGCATGTCAAAAATATAAGGACGCCTAGAAGAGAGTCAGTCTGTGTAATACAAGAAGGGAATCACATTTCTTTTCTGCATCCAATCCATATCCACCTATTGGGATCAAATCTGAAAAAATCAAATGAAATCAAGATTCAAGAACGCATTTTACAGTAAAGTTACCTGTTTTATGTGCATCTTGAAAGTGTCATAACCCGACCTATAGAAGCAATTACAAAATCCATCAGCACCGTTTTTTACAAACGCAAAAGAAACAATTCAGAATATCAGGAACCACAACGCTAGGGAAGCGTTGTTTTATTGGATTTAGAAACTTCCTTGCTGTTGAAGAACAGCCTCTAAGATAACGACAAAGAAATCCACCGAACTAAAAGATGCAAAATCATCACAATAAGTTAACCAGTATTATGAATGCAATTGTATACCCACAAACGAACAATCACCCACTTCCCAACTGCTAGGTAAAAGCTTTCTAGGCCAAGTAATCTTACATTCTCAAACAAGAAAGAAGGCCATTCCCCAAATGATCAGTCTATCTCAAAAATCACAACATTTCACACTACAATACGCTGACATAGCACTTGTCTTTACATTTCAGCAATGAAGTAAAATACTAGAACATGCAATTCACAGTAAATCCAGCTCAAGAAATTTTCTAGGGTTCCAAAAACTGCAAAACCTCCGGCCCCTAAGACTCATCAGTTGAAGTCAAAACTACAGAAAACTCGTTGTAAACAGAGGAAAAAAAAAAGCAGAAATATGGAAGGAATGAGTTGCTAATTGAGGTTGCAGCTCAAGTTCACTTGTTGCGCAGAGACAATCTGGAGTGTACCTGGGCGTACGGAACTAAAAAAAGATTCAACAGACAAAGCAGCGAAGAGATGAAGTTAAACTAGCTTCCTTTCGAGCAAGCTTGTTATTCTTGTATGGGGTGCGAAGGATAGACAGTACGCTACCGTCGCGAACTCTAGCCCCGGGGCTTCGGGCGGACACGAAGGAAGCGGGGGGAAGAAGGCGGCAAAAAATTGAGAAACTTTTCGATTTTTTTGTTTTCGCACAAAATCGGGAAATAAGAAGGGAATATCGCTAAAAAAAACCATGGAATTAAAAAAATTATACACAGGTTCTTAAATATTATTGTCAAAACCCATACTAATATTATTATGAGTCCCAATTTATAATTTTTCTAATTTCATAATTTTTTTATGATTTTTCCAAATAAAAACCCATGATTACTTATTTTATTTTTCAATTTTTACTGGCCAACTCTATTGTTTTTCAAATTGAATAATAAGTTTTAATTTTTCAAAAAATGTCATCTTCAATAATTTGGTAAATTATTTTCCTCTCTTAATTCAAAACATACAAGCTTCCTTTCTCATTAATAATTTCTGGTCATGTTCCTTCCTTTAGGAGCATTTTGTTTGAAATTTCTCAATGCACTCATAATTATCAATAAAAAAAATGAAATTATTACTAATATGATTTATTTTAAAATTTTAAATAAAAAGACTCATTAGTAAATTTTCTTTCAAACTTAAGTCCTCATACTTAATCATCCAAAACCCTTTTCATTAAAACCAAACTATTAATTGAGTTTGATATTATTTTGATATGATTTATTTTCTTAGATCTCATATAATAATGAGATCACATTAATTACAAGATCATTCTTCTCTATCAAAACTAACTTCAAAATAATTAATGTTTTAAGACCCATTTTTTCCTTTTCATGGCTTCCTTTTGCAATTTGAGCCATTCAATTTATCGTAAATATGTAATCCTTTTTAATTATCAATATCAACCACGAGTTAAGCCCAAAATGCACACACAGATATATATAGACACACACACACATTGTTGAGGTAACATATAGTCAGCTTGATAAGATTAGACCTAGACTATTTTGAGTTTAAAATTATTGCTTCAACGGCTCCACTCTCCAGTTGCTTCAAAAATTTCCTATTTTGAGTTTAAAATTATTGGTATGAATGAATATATGAACATTCTATTTTGTCCGGACTTTCAAAAAATAATAAAAACAAATATAAAGAAGTCTTCATGATTCTTCCTTACAATTTGAAAAAATCTGTCTTCTTTGAAATAAATGACAAGTTAACAATGTAACATCCTAAATATTATTAAAACAAATTATTATTATTTCAAAAAAGCAAATAAAAAATATAATATATAATAATATTTTATTATTATAAAATAAAATTTTTATATTAAAAAAAAGGGGAGAGGGACAACACGTTCAGCTGAACGCATTTAAGAGGAAGAGGAATTTTGGGGAAAAGCTTTTAACCGAAGGAAAAAAATATGGAAGAAGTATCAATGAATGAAGAAAAAAATGAGGGAGAACGGTTGGGGTTGAAGGATAAATAGAAGAGGGAGGTATTAGCATAAAAGAAAAAGAGGGAGAGGATGAGAATCAGAGGAAGAGAGAACGAGAGAGAAAAGAAGAGAAGTGTTAGCAGTTTGAAGAGTAATACAAACTTTGGGAATCATATAAGTACATAAAACACTTCTTTCTATGAAATTTTTCTTTATGAATATTTCCTATATATTTAGAACTTTATATAAATAGTATCATTACAATATTTAGAGAAAATTTTGTGTTTTGGGTATGCAGTAAGTACTGAGTTTTGACAATAAATGACCATAAAAATTTAGAAATAAATAAGTAATTAATTTTAATCGGTTCAGATTTGTCTATTTATTACCTATGGTATTTAAAATTAAATTTATTTTGTTGAAAAATCTGTCATTTATGATATATGTCATATTTATACCGATTAAAATTAAGTTAAATAATT
Source organism: Neltuma alba (assembly GCF_004799145.2). Taxonomy (NCBI): domain Eukaryota; kingdom Viridiplantae; phylum Streptophyta; class Magnoliopsida; order Fabales; family Fabaceae; genus Neltuma; species Neltuma alba. The sequence continues at coordinate 63,351 of NW_021635802.1, read as the reverse complement.
TATTTGAATTGTTTGAGATATTATTGATATTTTAATATTTTAAAATGTAAAATAGGTTAAGGATATATTATTAGAAAAATTTTGAAGCTGGAAACTTAAGTTATAAATTGAGATTTTTACAATAGTAGATGAAAACAATATTTTTATAAATATTTAAATGAGTTATTGGGTAGAGGAAAATTGTTTTTTTTGAAGTAAGAATTTTGGGTAGTAAATGTGTGTGTATTAATAATAATAAATCCTGTATAATTTAAATTAATTATTTGTATGTATATTAAATTGTATCTATATTATTTGTAGATTATTCCGCACTTCGGAGTTTGTAATTTGTGCACTTATTTCTCAAGCTGTGAGGTTAAGCTTGGAATAGAGGTAATCAGGGTTAATTTATTTTATATACATGCTTTGGATTGTAAGTCGTTTATTATGTTTTTATTTTCTTAAATTAATTTGTTAAAGTATGCTTGTGAATAAAATATGTATTTGCTTATATGATAAATTTTGGTGAAGTAAGAAATATGTTGATTTAATTATGCCTGATTTTTGTTTTTATTTGAAATTATGTTTTTTTGTGGTGTTGAATTTAATATACTAATATTATGCTATTTAATAAAATGAAAATATGTTGTATTTTGTTTGAAATTATATCATCTTATTTTGAAGAACTATGATATTTTTAATATATATTGTGACTATGCATGGGGTTCATATGTGGAGGTTGGGATTTTGTTATGTGGGGGATAATTGTTTTTGAAGTCCGCGCGGCATGCCTACACTATTGATCCTAGTGTTTGGTCTTTTTGTTAGACCCCTGTAGTTCTTCCTTTTCCTTGGCCTGGAATTGATAACGAACTCTTGAGTAGACACCTCTTGCACCATAGTTCATTCTTGGGCAGTGTAGGTACAAGAGGGGGCCTATTGCTTGATGTGAGTGGGGTGACCTTTGGCTGGGTTACTCAGCACAGAAAGCTCGGGTCCTTGTCAATGAGTCATAAAGAAGAGCAAGATTATGGGAGGGCATATTTCATTGTGTTGTTGCATATATGTACTTTTATATGAATTGTGTTATGGATGGTGAGATATACTATTTTTATGTGATTGTATCTATTAAAGTATCATTTATTACTTAAACTATATTTAAGCACTACTTCATTAACTTGCCATCCTACTTGTATATGTCATAAATTAATACTTAGTTACTGGGATTTTACGTCTCATCCCACTATTCATCAATGCTTTTCAGGAGAGCTGTCTAGTTTGGCTCGGCGCGAAGGGAAGCAACCAAAAGCATAGGTGAGAATAGCCTAGTAGTCCTCTTTTGGTTTAGGCATGTAATGTTATGTATATTGCCATCTTAGAGCCCACGACTATGTTGAAATATACTTTCTTTTGTTTCGATAACTGTATTTGATGGAATACTATTAAAATTGCTTAAGGTCATAAGACCCTGCTGTAGCCTGTATGTGATGCTCTTATATGTATGACTTGTGGACTGGGTTGAGCACCCTGTGTTTCTTGTGCCCTAAGTCTTTGTAGAATGAATGTTATGTTGGGCTTGTGGGCGGTCACTGTACTGAATCCTTGTTCTACATGTTGTTAAACCCATAAGTGTTTTATGTATCCTGAGCTTCTTGGGATGTTTTCGGAATAAGCCAAACTCTTTATAACCATGGTAGTATTTTAACACTCTAACTCAATTCTTTTTCTACTGTGGTTATCATTTTAAAAATGGTTTTATAATTATGTATTAAAAATAGGCAAGGTAAAAAAAACCGGACCGGACCGGCCGGTTCGACCGGAAAACCGGTGAACCGGTCTGCAGTCCGGTCTGGTTCACCAGCTGAACCGGGGGAGATTCGAACCGGTAAAGAACCGGTTGAACCGGTCATAACCGATACAGAACCGGGTAAACCCGGTTGGGCGGGTTACCCAGTTCCCTCTTTTTTTTTTGCTGATATACGTTAAACGACGTCGTTTAACTTTAAAAAAAAAAAACCGGACCGCCTTTCTTCGAGTTCTCCATTTTTCCTTCCCCTGAATCTGTTTCTTTCTTCCTCTCATCAGCTCCGAGTATCGCAGTCGCAGCAGCCAGCAGCTCGCCTCCGGCCTCCCTCCTTAAAACCAAATCGCCTACTCCAAAATCCCTGCTCGCTAGAGTCATTGACGGCACGACGGTCTCCGAGACTCCAACACACCTCCTTGTTCGGCAGAGCTCCAAAATCGCAGAGTCATCGCAAGTCGAATCTCCGGTCTCTCAACCTCATCGCAAGTCTAATCTCCGGTCTCCCTCAACCATCTGAGCTCGCAAGTCAGAGGGTCTGAGCTCGCAAGTCTCCCTCAAGCTGAGCTCGCCCTCCTTGGCCTTCACCACTCTCCTAAACTTGAAACGGTAAGAATGAGTTCCAATACTGCCTCCCCTGTTCCTCTTTATGCCCTAAACCCCTAAACCCCTGAATTTCTGATCCCATTTCCTAATTCGTCTGTCTTTGCAAGCTTTTTGGCATACGCATCGATTGTTGCTGACTTGCTGCTGCTCGTGACCTCATCTCCTTGCCGCTGCTGTCGTTCCCGGTTCCTCTCAAGTCTCAGCTAATATTTTCTGGTATTCTGGCCTTTTCTTGCATTTTCATTTTGGTTTGTAATTTTGTATCGGTCCGATATGACTAACTTTGTAATTTTGGTTTCTGGTATTCTGGCCTTTTCTTGCATTTTCATTTTGTCGTTCCTGGTATATGACTAACTTATCGGATGAATTTTGCCGTTTACTGTGATTAGTCTTGCTGTAAATGAGATCCTGAATGAGTCTGGCTGATTACTGATTATAGACTATGTATAAATGAGATCCTGAATGAATCTTGCTGATTACTGATTATGGACTATGTATAAATGAGATCCTGAATGAATCTTGCATTCTTGCTGATTACTGATTAATATTATAGACTATGTATAAATGAGATCCTGAATGAATCTTGCTGATTACTGATTATGGACTATGTATAAATGAGATCCTGAATGAGTCTTGCTGATTATTAATTATAGACTATATATAACCGTGGCTGTGGTTTGATTCTTATTCAGCCAAGTTGAATTATAGACTTTGATAAGTTGAATTATGTTTTTCTGAATGTCAATGTCATTGCATATATGCCATCTTAATGCATCTGTTTCTGGATTAAATTGATTTTATATGGATTTTGTTTTCTTTTCAAAAGGTAGCAGTGATGGATATTTCAAATAATCAAAGTTCTGGAAATGATAATGTCACTCCTAATACTCAATCTTCCACTCCCAACACTGAAACTTCCAATCCTCCTACACCAATTTCTTCATTGCGTGCAAAAACTGATCCTGCATGGGCACATGTTGCTTATAAGAAAGAAGGGACACAAAATGTATACACCTGCCTTTTTTGTGGTAATAGTTATAGAGGTGGTGGGATAAATAGGATGAAGCAACACCTTGCTGGTATCACTGGTCAAATATCTTCTTGTAAAAAAGTTTCGCATGATGTACGTCATAGAATGACAGAATCTTTGAAAGAGTGTTCAAAGAAAAAAGCCATTGAAAATATAGAAGAGGAAATTGAAGATACTCATGTTGATTCACCAATTATCATGAGTAGTGCAAAAAAGAGAAAATCTATAGGGAGTATGGATAATTATTTTGCTCCTCGCACAACCCCTGATTCTCAACCGGGTATTAAAAGTGCATTAGCAACTAAAGAAGCGAAACACAATGTAAAAATGTTGATTGCTGAGTGGGCCATTGTGAATTGCATTCCATTTAAAGCATTTGATTGCCCGTTATTTCAAAAAGCTGTAGATGGTATTGCTTCAATTGGGCCTGGGTTTAAAGCCCCTAGTGCTTATGATTTCAAAACCAATTTGCTGAGTGATTGGAGAAAAGAATGTCAGTTACTAATAGATAGCCATCGAGCTAAATGGAAAAACAATGGCTGCATACTCATGGCTGATGGATGGACTGATGTGAGGCAACGTACTTTGATAAATTTCTTAGTGTATTCTACACACGGAATGGTGTTTGTGAAGTCTGTTGATGCTTCAGATTTAGTCAAAGATGCGAAAACTCTATTCACTCTATTCTGTGAAGTCATTGAGTGGATTGGTCCTAAGGATATTGTCCATGTAGTAACTGACAATGCAGCTAACTATGTAGCATGTGGCAGGTTGATTAAAGAAAAGTATAGAAATATTTATTGGTCACCTTGTGCTGCTCATTGTCTGAATCTTATATTAAAAGACTTTTCCAGCATGCCAAATGTGTCAGACCTCGCATCAAAGGCATCCAAGGTAACTATCTTTGCATATAATCATATGGTTTTCTTATCATGGTTGAGGAGGAGACCGAGTTGGAAAGAAATAGTGCGTCCTGGTGCCACAAGATTTGCTACGACATTTATTACATTGCACAGCATATATATGCATAAAAATGACTTGCAGGCTCTAGTTGTTGATAAGCATTTTGTGGATCATAGATTATCAAAGACTGAGGCAGGGAAAAATTTTAGTGCAATCATTTTAGATAACCGGTTTTGGAATGACTGTTATCAAGTTGTGAAGATTGTATCTCCTCTCATCAAATTATTGAGAATTGTGGACTTAGATGAGAACCTTATTGCCTTACGTTTATGAGGGGATGAGAAGGGCAAAAATAGCAACTAAGGAGATGTTTAAGAAGAACAAGGAATTGTATAAGCCTTACACAAGAATCATTCAAACTCGATGGGATAGACATTTGAAGACCAATCTTCATGCGGCATCGTATTTGTTGAATCCTGCAATTACATATGGTCCAGATTGTCCTAGCAAGTCAAAGTTAATGATGGCTTTGATTGATGTGGTTGAGTCTTACTCAGATGAAGATATTGATGGCTTCCTAGTGATGAAACAAGCGACTACTTATCGCGAAGGCAAGGAATCTTTTAGCAGGCCTTCATGTCAAAAAGCTGCTCAAAAACTAGACCCCTGTAAGTATTATTATTATTTATTGTATTCATGATTATTCACTAATTCTATATAGTATTGGATACTAAATATATTTTATTATGTAGATGAATGGTGGACATATTATGGTTGTTCAGTTCCAGAATTGCAGCGTGTTGCAATGCGCATTCTTAGTCAAACTTCTGCTTCTTCTGGTTGTGAGAGGAATTGGAGCTTATTTGAAAGAATTCATACGAAAAGAAGAAACAGATTGGGACATAAAAGACTGAATGATTTGGTTTTCACCAATTATAATCTGCAATTGAAGCATAGGTAATCTTGGAAACAGTGAATAACTTTAGTTTTTTTTAATTGATTTATATTTATCTAATATTTGTTTGTCATTAAAGGAGTACATTGAAGAAGAGCAAAAGTTATGATCCAATTGACTATGAAAACATTGATATGGTGGATTTTTGGGTGGCTGAAGAAGATCCCACTCCAGAGTTTGATGATAGAGATGTGGATACATTGGAAAACGTCCTTAACAATGACGGCACTACTAATTCAACAACTCTTGAGAGTGCTAATGAAGGTTTATATATTTAATTAAGACTCTATTCTTATACCAATATATAGTTATTTGTATAATCTTTAATGTTGGTCACTGTCTTATATAGGTGATGAAGATATGAACATTGCTGACCCTCCGCCTTTACAAGATGATGTTGTTGCTCCTGCTTTTCCTTGTCCAGCTGTTGACATTAGCCCATGCAAATGATCTTAGTGATGATTTTGATTTTCCCTAGTTAAGATATACATTTCATTAATGTTTACTTGGTACTATTAAATATTTAAACTACTACTTTTGTAGCTTCTCATCTTTTTTTAGTGATTATTATTTATGAATTTTGTTTTATTTTAATATTATGAATTAATTATATTATTTTAATATGACCGGTCCGACCCCGGTTCAACCTCGGTTCGACCAGTAACCCTTGACCCACTGTCTCGACCGGTTTGATGCTCGGTCCGGTTTTTTGTTCCTTGAAAATAGGTCTTTTCAAACAACATAAATATAAAATTCAGAATTCAAAGAAAAAGTCTCATTTATGATAATTGGTCCCAAATTAAGAAATGAGATTTTAAGCCATTATTGTGGAAAAGAATAACAAACAAAAATCAAAATAAAAACAATATCAGTTAGGATGATTGGCTTCCAAATTAAGAAATAAGGTTTTGATTTGAGTCATCATTGTGAAAAAAAAGTTGAATAAACAAAGCATAAAAAATCTCAAATCGATGATGATCTAGTGCTGGAACAAAAAAAAAAAAGTCATCTTGAATCATTAAGAAAAAAATTTAAAAAAAAGAAAAATATATAAAAATGCATTGATGAGATAAAGAAATCCTAGGTGATTCTTATGGAGAAGAGATGAATAGGCTAGACACCGTTTGCAGACAGATGATGTGGAACTACGGAAGAAGGAGCCAATTCTCTAGCCAGGCAAGGAATTTATCGTCGTATTTGTGACCACCTATGTGAGCCTCGACAAAATGTCTATGCTTCTGACAAATTCTTCGCACAGAATTGACTCTCAAATCTTAGTTGCTTTTGGGGACCATATTTTTTCTAATAATTTGTCAAAATTATGCTTATAAAACTTTGGTCCCTATTGGAAAACCCTAACATGTTGTTGACAAATTAATGAATATCAAACAATACCAATATCAACATAAAACATATAAGCTACTCCTACGGTCTTTAATATATGACCTAATTGTTGAATTGATTTTGATCCTAAATATAAAATATATTTCTCATATTTATTAATTTTTTTTAAATTACTCTTACTGATAATCCTTTAACTATAATCAAGTAAGGGGAATGTGAAAATATTAAGAAAGATAATTATGATGTTTTGAAAAAAAATACTACCTCCAGTCCTCAATATAAACCTTATTTGACATTTATTTTGGTCCTATATATAATATTCCGATCCACTTTGTTTCTCATATTTATGTATTTTTCCCAATGTAATTCTTTTATTAATAATAGTTATTTATTACAATTGACTAACTTAACTTATTTCCTTAATCTACTCAAATTAGTCAACTAGTTCTTATATTTAGGACCAGATGTAATATGTCACATTTTTTATAATTAACTAACTTACCTAACTTTCTTAATCTAATTAAATTAGTTAAATAGGTTTCATATTAAGGACCGGAAGAGTATATTGTCACATTTTCATGCCCTGTCTATAAAGTATAAACAATTTGAAACCTTTTATTATACTAAAGGATTAAGGAATTATACTGTAACTGGGTTGAATCCATAAAAATAAATTAAAAAAATATTAATACTGAAGCATAAAAAAGGTGAGCAATACATTCAAATCTCGGCCATACATAACAAAAGATTAATATTTATCTCGCACCATTGCTGCATGAATAGGGTACGCCAAAAACAAAAACCAAAAAAAAAAAAACAATCGGATTTGATTCAAGCAGGAATGGATAAACAGCCAGCCCATCTCTATTGCTTGCATTTCTTATATATATAGCACAAATATTGAGCAAAATAAATAGTGGGGAAAACAGAAGAGACATGACAAATTTACTCAATGTAGTGAAAATATGCAGTAAGGCATATATACAATTTTTACGCCCCAGATTCAGCTAAAGTCAGCCATGTCTAAGGGCTTGAAGTATTTCCCATCTAGGAGATAGGTCCCAATGCTAAGCCTCACTGCCCACACATCTTTGGGTTTCCTTGATACGATTCTGCAGATGAACAACAATCTCAGTGATTCTAACAGCATTTATAGTGAGCACTGTAAATGCAGATTTTGCTCAAAATCCAGCAAACAGTAAAATCAGATATTCAACTGTAAAAGGTCATCTCTCAGGTGCTGTATTCTCTCTGAATACATCTACATGTAATATGAAAATATAATGAATCGTACTATCCCTATTCATGTAACTATTTTTAGGCTCCATGTGTCTCATAAAACCCACACTAGTCTTTTTTTCTTTTTTTGCCAACAAAAAACCCACACTAGTAATTATTAACTGTTTATCACTCATTAATATTTTAGTATAGTCTTATTAAACATTTTATGCTATCCAAGGCAGTATGGCATATCAAAGCAAAAGAAATCATGTTACCCCAAACCAAAAAAATAAGTGAAAAGAAATCATGGGATTTATGATGTACATATTTGGTATTACAGATGAAATTTGTCGAAAGAACCCCCCAAAAAAAAAGTACATAAAAAGTCAACAAAGCAAGAGAAATGATGGGAAAATCGAGTAGACTTTTGGCCTTTAAGTGATCAAAGACCAAATTTATCATCTCCTATGGTATGGTGTTGGATATTTAGAAGGCACATGCCTCCCAAATCTTGAAGTGCATTTGACAAGTAGAGAACTCAAATTCCAGAGCGCCTGAACTTTGAGCCTGAATTCGGTATATATCAAAGTGCACCCGGTGTGAATCTTATCTGGATAATGCAGATTCAATTTCAACAATTCTGATCTCATTACTTTTTTGGGTGTACCATCTCATTGTTTTCTTCGAAAATTAGAATTGTGGTCGTATATAAGCTGACAGATAAAAACTTGACAGGATTTTATTCCATGCGATTTAACATGAAATATACCTGAGCCTTCCAAATTAAATTTCAATGAGGGGTGCAAAGTACAAGAGATCCAAATTAGAAGAGGAACAGTTGATAATACCTTCCAACATCACCGGGCTTGACCAAGCCAGAATTAGCCCTAAGACAAGGGACAGAAGCTGCAGTCTTTATGACCTTGGGAGCCTCTATGACAATAATGGGCGACCCTATCTGCAACTTCTTTGAACCTTTTGCTGCCACATCTTTTCCCACTGATAATTGGTCTTCTGAAGATTCACACCTTATCAAAACTGCATTTGGTCTCTGATTTCCAGGATTTAGGCCATTTGGCTGTTGAGTTGATGTAAACTTTGAGAATGTCTTAGTCATAGCAAAAGAAGAAAGTGATGATGCCATGATTCTTTACTATCAAATGCTTTGATTTTTCCAACCCTGCAAATACCACCAAGAGGAAATTAACCACCTTCAATAGTTTTTGAACACAGAATTCAGAGATTGAGCACCGTTACTGCTTAATTTGTTTAATTGGAAGAGTAATGAATGGGTATGCCTGGACTAGCTGTTGTTACTATAATTAGCAGAATTACGACAGAGATCTTTTTTCTCTTCTCTTAATTCAGAGCAGGTTAAGACAAAATAGAGCAGATCCACCTGAGAGAAGATTTTTATAGAGTTCTGATTTGCTAAAGGAAGAAAATGCCCAGTGGCAGCCGAAACAAGAACAAAACTACTGATTCTCACAAAAACTCCATCAACGTTGGACTTTCATCTGTGACTTCCACTAGTTTTTCAGTAATACATTACAGGCAGCAAATTACACAAATATCAAATGCATTTTGCAGAATTTCTGCTACCAGATCATTCCAGAGAATATCCAGCACAGAAGACAAAGAAGCAATGTTTCATTAGAGTAGTAGAATCTTTGTCCTTGCTTGATAACAACAGAGAGATTCACAGAAACAAATTAGGTTTTCAAATTACAAAAAAGGCATCCCCTGGATGGCCAATGCAGCTCAAATATCAGGACGTGTTCTTACTACAACATGCTGAATATAGCGTGTGCCTTCACATTTAAGCCGCGAAGTCAGACGTTAGAACATGAAATTCGCAGCAAAATAACTCCAGAAACTATCTGCGGCTATCGTGAATGCAATTACGAGTCTGTAAGCGAACGCTCACCGTGCTACAGTAGTATAGTGGAGAAGTCTCGCGCCACCAGCTTCAGGCGAACACGGAGGGGAGGGAGTGGCATGCGAACATGTGATCAGGATATACCGCAAGAGGATAATGCTTCTTGTGAACATGGAGTGAGAATATTTCAAAATACATGCATTGAAAAACTAATTTAGATGATTTAAAAGTTAGTTAAAATTAGTTAGAGATAATAAGTATATAAAAAAATACAACTAATTTATGGGGATGGTGAGTGGGAGGGGGAATGCATAAAAATACAGACTCAAAAGAATGAGTGAAAAGAACCATTGGCTGTTTAGCCGAGTGGTATGTGTGGGTGTGTGGGTGTGTGCGTTGCGGGTTCGATCCTGCTCCCTTGTAACCAATAAAAAAAGAATGATTGAAAAGAAAATACCAAGAGAGACATATAGTTAATTAGAGATAAAAATAAGAAAAATGCATTAAATTATCCAACAAATCTAAATCTAAAACAAAGCTTATAAAAAAAAAACCAGAATGTCTCAAATATTTGATGTTTACTTTTTAAACCTGATAGAGTATTCTTATTTAGGATGGGGTAATAACATATGATCCAGAAAAAATCAATAAAAGTTTTTTGAAAGAAAAATTACTAGTCAAAAAGACCTGGATTCAAATACTAATATATTTTATGTCCTAAAATATATCATGTACTTCCAAACAATAAATTCTTTTAAGAACTTTTCATAATTATACTAGATTTTTGGGTTGAAAGCTCATTTACAATTTTTTTACCCTTAAAAATCTCATTTGCTATTTGAGTCATTTATTGTAGCCATGGTTTTTCTTGCTTCGACGTGTTTTTATGCATGTTTCATCTCCTCATTGGGTCTTCATTCTTCAATCATCGTAGAGAACTCGGGATTTTTTTTTTTGACTGATATTTATGGGAAACAAAAAAGGAGAAAATGGCACTGAGATCTCATAGAATACAAAATGCTACAAAAAGGTCTTAGGAAATTTGGTAATGATTTTAAAGTCCCAAAGAGACTTGAGTGCAATTTGGTGAATTGTGAAAAGACATCTCTGCCCCTAGTGTAATGCACTCACAGTAACTGAAAGCTGCCCTATTTTTTAATATGAAAATCAGCACTCAATAAGTAGGAAGCAAGTGGGGAAAAACCCAGATTTCATTCTACTTCTTTCCCCATTCCTATTTGAAAATCTTATCAACTCCACTCATGTCAATCATTAGCAAAAATGGCTTGTATTTTTGGTTTAGTATGTGTTTGGTCATTCACGTTGGGGTTTTATTCCAGGTGATTAGGGTTATTATGAATGTTTTTTTCTGGGTATATTGTGAGTGAGTTGAAGATAGGTTTGCCCTGTCTAGGCATGATTTATGAGAAATTGATAAGAAAGATGAAGGTTAATGTGGCTAGAAACCCTTACTGTGAAATAAGAAGATATGTTGTCAATATAAACCGTGACAATTGTCAATATAGCTCCTTGACTTATCAATAGTAACAGCATTGTATAGATTTACATTAACTGATTTTTTAAATTTTTAACACAAAAGCCATGATCTTCTATACTATTGACTCATTGGTAAAGGTTACAAAAAAAGAAAAAAGAAACAATGAAGAAAAGTGAGCAGTCACATAAGGCAAAAGAAAAAAAAGACCGGACAAAAAGCCACTTTAAACCTGGACAATAAATTCATGTCACTTCAATTTACAAAAAAAAAATCTTTTGCCATCATTTGTTTAGGCAAAGTGGCCTTTCTTTTTGCCTTTTTTTTTTTTTCCTTTTGCCTTATGTGACTGCTCACCCTTCTTCATTACCTCTTCTTTTTCTTTTTATAACATCTACCAATGAGTTAAAGACACAGAAGGTCATGGCTTTTGTGGAAAAAATTTAAAGAATCAGTTAATGTCTTGCCCCACCTTGTTACTATTGACAAATCAATGAGTTATATTAACAATTGTCGTGGCTTATATTAACAATATATTTTCCTATTTCGCAATAAGAGTTTTTAGCCACACCGTCTTGTATCTTTCTTATCAATTTCGAACCATGCTCAGACAGAGCAAGCCCACCTTCAACCCACCTACAATATACCTAAAAACAGAACACCCATAACCACTCTACCCACTTATAATAAAACTCCAACTTAAATGACCAAACACACCAAACAAAAAACACAAGCAATTTTTGCCAATGATTGACATGAGTGGAGTGGATGAGATTTTTATATGAGAGTGGGGGAAGAAACAGAATGAAGTTTGGTTTTTTTTCCCCTCTTGCTTCTTGCGTAACGAGTGTTGATTTTCAAACTGAAAAATAGGACAATTTTTAATTACTATAGGTGCATCTCACTAGTGGCAAAGGTGTCTTTTCACAGTTCACCAAATTGCACTCAAGTCCCTTTGGGACTTTAGAATCATTCCCAAAAATTTTGAAACCTTTTTGTAGTATTTTATGTTACATGGGATCCAATGTCATTTTCTCAAAAAAAACAGAAGGAAAGTTAAAAATGAGAAAATTATCAAATTTGATCCAAAACTCTGGAAAATTACAAAATTCTCTCATCATGGTGATGCAACTGCCAAAATCCACCACGTAAGGATTCTAGCTGCAATGCACGATACGAGGGTCGAAGGCAGGATTTGGCCATTGAGAATATTATATATTCACTTTGCAAGTGTTATGCTTTTTTTTTTTTCAATTTTTAATTTGATAGTTATATATTGTCCTCTGTTAATAAAATACTTTAATTTTTCTCTATATTAGCATTGTTAGCCCTTGCATTAAATCAAAGTTATGGATATTAGAGAAAACTTAAAATATTTAATTAAGAAAAAATAAAACACAGGTACCAAATTAGAAATTAAAAAATATATTTCTATTTAAATTACAAAAAAATATAAGTTGTTTATTGAATTGCGTAGCTTCACTTCCAAAAACATTAACCTCATTTTCAGTAGTCTTATTTTTAATTACCAACAATTTAGTTCATGCCTGAAAAATATAAATTTCAAGAGAGATTAGCTCTCTCAAAAGGGGAGCTACACAAATTTAATAGACACCTCGTGACTTTTCCCTGGTGTTATTTTTTATTGTCACTAAGTTTAGTCGAAATCTAAAATGTAAAATAAGTAAATGTTCAAATGAAGTCAGCGATTTTCAGAAGTAATGCTACACAGATTCAATAGATGTCGGGTGTCTTTTCATTATTATGATATTCGTTTACCAACAATTTAATTCAAGTCTAAAATAGATTTAGTTTACAAGTGGAGTTATGCGAAAGCAATTGACACCTCGTATTATTTCAACAATCATAACTTATTTTTGGATAAAAAAAAAGGTTGAATAACCTGAAACAATAAATCGACCTTGCCACCATACCTTTGGAGATTTTACAGTAACTCAGAAAAAAATGTTTGAATGAAAACACTTTAAAAACACTTTTAAAAAACATTTTTTTAATCAACCAAACACCCCTTAACTCTCCAACGAAGGATCTTTCACTCAACCCACCTGATTTTGCTTCTTTTTTTTTTTGTCTTTTTTGAATGAAATTTGTAGCTACTTGTTTTAAATGTAAAAGTTAGATAACTAATTTATAAATATTAAAAAAAATAATTAAGTTTTTTTAATAAATAAGTACTATCTTCCCTAAAGGCTTAAAACAACATTCTTAATAATGCGTATTAAAATTACCATTTGATAAAATCTTTAATTTGTGCAATCACCATTACTCCTACTTTGAGAAATATTGAATCAATAAAAATGTAAAACAAATTGAATTATGGCCTCATATTTAATATCAGACTAAATTATGACTAGCTCTTATATTAAAAACGAAAAGTAATATTAAAAAACTATATCAAGGTACATAAACAAGACATAATCATCCTTCATCCAATGCACTAACCACGCCCAGCATCAAGAATCTGTTCCCTATTCACGTGTTTAATTCTAACTATGCAGTCCTCATGAGTAATTAATCTAGCTCCATCAACAATATCGTGAGACGGATGACTGTCTTCAGAACTTTCAGTGACCAATTTTGTAGCTTTTATACAATTAGAAAAAAAGGTTGATCTTTCTATACAATCTAGCTCCATGGATGCAACTAGTCAGCTCTGCAATGGCTGGAGGAACCATCGTGAGCGTATACCAACAAATCACAATTGCATGATTTGTTATGGCTTCTTCATGTTTTGCTGGTTTTGTTATAAGCCGGTTCATCTCTTGTTCCGGACCAAATTAAGGCATGAATCATGATTGGCCAGTTTTTGGTTAAAATGGCCTGTCCAGACCAATTTTCCAAACCTTGCATATAACCGAAAACACAGCCCTGTTGTCCATCCGCTTTAAAAAAGTACGTGTAAAACAATTCTTGATCCCCGTCTATAGAAGTTTGAGATTTACACGAAAATGAACGTTTCGGGGGATCGATGAAGATGGCCAAACCCAAACAAAAAGGTTGGTATCAAACGAAGAAAAGAAAAATTAATTTAATTGATTGACTTCGAACTTACAAATGCTATTGTAAGGTAATCTGACAAATGGGGACATCCAGATTGCAAAATTATGGAAAGCTACCACCAGTCATACCTTGGTGGTGGATTGTTACTTCTGCCAAACCTCGATGCTGAGGATCTATGATGAAATGAATTGGTTAATCCTTTTGATCCTGAGGATCCAGCATGGTTGAATGACTTCCGCCTAGGCGGGGTTGCAGGAGACATCCATCTGTTGTTGAACTTTCTGGGATAGAGTTCTTCAGGATCCTCAGCCATCCAACCACCTCTACGCTTCGATTTTCCCTGAGGCTTTGGTGAATCATAGTCTCCAGGATCCTCAAACATCCACCCGCCTCTCCGCTTGGATTTCTTCGGAGTGGTAGCACCTCTGTCTTTGAACTTTGAAGGAAAATCTTCAACATCCTCATTCATCCAATCAACCCGCCGCTTTGATTTGCGAGAAGTGCTTGCAACCATATCATCGGTTCGGATCTTTTTCTTTTTATGGGCCTTACCCATATTAGGTGGTGCAGACCCATATTCAACGTAATCTTTCTCTTTACGGGATCTAGGAGATTTTAATAATTGGCGATTCTTCTTCCTTACCTGAAAAGGAACAGCACAGAGGGCATGAAACTACTTGTCTTCCTCCAGAGACATGGAGGTAAAACCCTGACATATTTAACCTAAATAGAACCATAAAAAACTGAATAAAACATATTAAAGATTTAAAATATATGTTTACAATAGTAATAATAACCGAAATGCATGTCCCTATAGTACCTTGGCGGAACTTGTACATTCACGGGCAAAATGTCCCTCTTCTCCACACTTAAAGCATGAACTAGGCGTGGCTGCACCAGTGGTCTCTTCCAACATTACCTTGGCAAAACTGGCGCATTCCCGAGCAAAATGCCCCACTTCACCACACTTAAAGCATGAACTAGGTGTGGCTGCACCAGTGTTCTCCTCTTGTAACCTCAAACATGCCTGCATTGTTGATTCTCACCCATGTGCGACATTATTTGATAAAACATGCATTTCTTGATCATTACAAGTTTTTTTGAACCAATTTCTTCAAGATTATATGATTGATGCAAAAAGCAATATGCATAACATCCAGCATCTAATCTAATAAGAACTGGAAGTAATAGCAGCACAAGTCACATAGTATGATAATTCAGAAACTATAGCATGACAGTGATAGATAATGATGCACATGACTTGAGCAAGTGAAGACAGTAGAAAACACATTCAATACCCGTAAACAATACTCATCTGGATAGCTCACTAGATTTTCCGAGTTCACATGAAAGTCGACATCAAATTTACTTATAACTTGCTTTGTGATGTGTGTGTGTGTGAAATGTCACAATAACATCATATCGAAAGAAGTTTCCCTATGCCCCCAGATTATGCCAAAACAAAGGCTAAAACTTACCAGACCAGTATGACCCAATCGACCACATTTGTAACAAGAAACTTCCCATTTCTGACCATCATCAGAATCAACACAACACAAGTGGCCAAATGCTTTGCAAACATAGCATTGTATTTCCTGAAAACATACATGACATTTACTAATTATATTCAAAATTCGACAAAAATCCCTCACAAAGTTGCAAGGAAAATAAAATACCAAAAAGGAGAGCAAAATGAAATGGAACAGAACAACCTTAAGATCATCTGATGAATAACTATTCTTGCATTGAAACATATCATGCCCCGAATTCCCACACTTCAAACAGCATACTGAACTTTTAGACCCACCAGTGATCTTCTCTGGACAGTCTTTGGCACGGTGACCACCTTTCTTACAGATGAAGCAGTCTCGTGCCTACAGAAAAACACAGGGAATTTGGATATACCAAAGAAAAACAAAAGCACTAGCATTCACTCTCATTCACATACAGACCCAATCCTCTCCATCGAATTAGCGGCTGAATCAAACGAGGCAGAAGATATTTAAAAATAAAACACAAACCTTGGTGCAATTTTTTACAGCATGCTCCAAGCTTCCACATACAAAGCATGGTTTCTTGCGTCTCCCTGCTTTACAGTTCACTGCAGTATGACCTCCTTCACCACAGTTGAAGCACGTTCCCCAATTACTATCAGGAGGATCAAAATACCTCGGGCCCCGCTGATAGAATAGACACAGAAAGGCATATCCAACTAAACCTTCGTGTATGATATTATTTTCAAACTCACAGGTTAGAAAAAGTAGTTCAAACTCACAAGCAGCTTTCGTAGAACAATATTGTCACCCATCCGAACCGGACTTGCTTCTGGGGGCTCATTTGTTTCGCTGGCTTTGATTGCCTCGCTCGTCTCTTGTTCTTCTACTGTAATAATCTAATTAAAAGAAGAAAAAAAAGCCAACCATTAAACTTTAATGAAAAAGCAAAAAAAGACCAAACAAAAGCCCTTGTATAAGTCAGCAGAAGCACAAGCTTCCAATGCAGCTGGATACCTCATTATTTCAGTTCAATTACTCTTGATGCCCATTCCGATTGAATGGGAAATTTTAATATGAGTGTGTTCTCACTTTCACTTATACCCCAATTGCACGAAAAAAATAAACCATACTCACTTTATAAAAAAATAACCTCAAGACGGAATAATACTCACACTTTGATCCCCAGATTCAATTTTCTTAACCTTCTTTTTATTCCTGTTCATCTCAATCTCTGCACTTTCCAGATCGACATCGCCGCCAATCTCACCATCACGGCCCAATTCGCCACCGTTCTGGAGAAGCTTCGCCTCACGCATACGTTGGGCTTTCTCCTCAATCTTGAGAGTCAGGTCCTCGTTTGCTTCTTCATCGTCACTGCTTGAAACGACCACAGACGACGAAGCCTTCTTGTCATCTTCAAGATCCTCCTCGTCCTCAATCTTTGCGCTCTGCCTCTCCTTCCTCCTCCTCATGGGGGCTGCTCCAAAATTACAAACCCAAGCAAAACTTACCAAAAATGTGAGGGAGCAGCGAAAGAAAGAAAGAAGGGCGATGCAGCAAAGCGTGTTTAAAAGCTAGGGTTTTTTTTTGTTTTTTGCTTTCACAGATGGCCAAAAACAGTACGGTCTCTCTCTCTCTCTCTCTCTCTCTCTCTCTCTCTCTCTCTCGTTTTTTGTTTTTATCTTCTGATGGATGACGGAATTCGAAGGGAAATGAATCCTCTCAGTTGAGAAGTATATCCCAACATGGGCTTATCTAGTTTGGGCCTTAGCCCATAAAAAGTTATATAAGCTGAGATAACATTTTAATTTTACCATAGGAAGAGGCCTAGAGAAGAACCAAATCTCTCATAATGTGACAAATCAATATTTAAATTTTATTAAAAGAAATATTCACTTTCAGTACTCGATAGCATTTTAAACAGGATTACCTTTAATTAGAAGATATATATGCTTAGCCAAAAAAAAAATAACATTTTAATTTTAACCATATACATATATAATTCAAATACCCATATTTAGTATCAGAGATCATAGAATTGCATGATCTCTGATAGAAGGATACATGTGCAGGGAGAATGGCTTTAAAAGCATTAATATGCTAACTTTTTTAATGATTGTGTTCAGCCGAATTAAATTATTTACTAAATATAATTAATTAAGTGATTGGAAAATTATTATATAACTATTAATTCATTTTAGATCTTAAATTTTGAAGCTTAGAGGAGTTGGAATGTTTTTATTTCTTCTTAAGCGATGCAAAAAACCATACATCTAAGATCTAAGTCCTCGGTGGAGATCTATGTCATAAAGGAAAACAAATATTAAAAAAATAAATTTGTGAGAATATGGGCACAATTTTTGAATTCAAATGCAAAATGTCAAAGTTTTGAATTTCTAGATAAGTCAACGATCAACGAATTACACTAACGTCAATCATATAGCAAAGCCAAATGAAACATGGAAAATTGAAAGACCATCCTTTTGGAGGCATTACTAAACAAGGACTTAAAATATTAAAGTGAATATGAACAAATTTTAAAAAATATTAATTTTTCAATTTGATTTTAATTAGGGTTCCAAAATTTGTTGGGGTGGTTGGGGGTAGAAATGTCCGTAGGAGTGGCTTTTCATTGAATTGGCAAAATTATTAAGGAAAAATTCCAAAAAAGTGACTACTGAATTTTAAAATGTCAAATTAGGAATTACTAAAAAATAGGTTGTTATTTGCTCTTTGAAGGTAGTTATTTTCTTTATGAGTAAAGTAACGAATACTGATTTGAAATTTTGAAATTCAGCTATCACTTTTTTGAGATTTTTCCAATTATTTTTGCCCCATAAGTGGAAGAGGATTCTGCCCGTTTTGCTTGAATCGTTTTCTCATTGGAATTTGGTTCAATTATGCCAGACACAATTTTGTTAGCCTTTTTTGTTTTTTTAAATTTGGACGACAGGAATAGGGCCTGATTAATGGTTCAGGATTGAACCCCAATCGTGGCATCACTAAGGACACATTTTGTGCCACTAGATCATATAATTTTCTACACCTTGTTAGGCATTTCTCTTCAATGTTTTTCACACGCTCAAGATTCTACCTTACACTGGGTTCACAAACAATACAATCACAATATATAATTATTACATTGAGATTTTGGTCAAAAAAATCATAAATTGACATAATTAATTTGACCATTGTGAGGCACAGTTTTTAATGCATTGCATGAAATTTAAACTTGTCATCTTGTATTGGTGGTATGGTGATGATGTATCTCTATTTTATAATACATTTTCATATACAATTAAAAATTTTTATAATATTTAAAGGGCTTAAAATGTAATAGATACTCATAATTTGACTTAAAAAAATATATAAGTTAATCACTTAGAGGTGTATTTTTTATTATATTTTTATAATTCTTCTTTTGAAAAGTATCTTTGCTTTGATTTCAAGAATATTTTGTTGAACAAAATATGGACCCCGTGGAAACTACATTTATAGCAGCCACTTGAAATTAAAAGAAAATTTTTCAATTATCTAATTAAGAATTATCTAAAATATCTTCTACCTTCCATCCTAAATTGAAGAGTTTAAATAATTAATTTCTTTTATGGATAATTCCTTTATCGTTTTTTAAATTTGAATAAATATTTTATTTATATATCTATTATTCATTTAAGTTTTTAAATATCCACACCTAAATTCTAAGCTCAGTTCATCCTACAATCATATCTTTTCTCAAATTTGAAATATTATCCCTTCATCCACTGTTATATAAATTCAAAAGCTCTTCTTTGGTTGTTATGAAGATTACACCAAATCAAGAGAATTCAAATTCAATTTCTATCTTTTGAATCAAGATATATTAAATAAAATCATTTTCCTCAAATGCAAGAGATTAACAAGATTACAAGATAAAAGAAGAAAAAAATTAACCTAGAAGTCTCTAGGATTGCCTCATTCAACTAGGATGGATTCAAGAGATATAAAAGAAGATCAAGAGAGTTTCAGAAAAGAACGAAGCCATCTACACTTACATAATCACAAGCATATGCTTGGTTTCTTTTGTGTCTAATTGTTTACTATTTTCTTCTTCTTTATTTATCATGATGGTGTCATCTAGCCATAAATGTGGCTAGTCCTCTTTGTTCTGGAGAATAAAATAACGCGGCTTGAGTTCCTACTTATATTTAAGGAGTTTGTTAGCTTTTATATTTTAGTCCATGGATTCATTGTCGTTATAAATTTTCTAGGTTAGGGTTTTGTTTTCTTTTTATGGACTGTTATTAAATTTCTGTTTTAGTCCAACAATTATGTTTTAAAGTTTTCAATAAATATATTTTCAGTTCCTCGTGATTTTATGGGTGTTTATCTTTGCATATTTCTATTTGATTTGCACAAGTAGTTCATATTCTAGAGTTTTCGATAGGTAACTCTCTTTAAGAAACAAGATATAACTATTTAATTGAATTTACAATTTAAGTGGCTTTTAAATAATTAATTAAAAGATAACTATATACTAGCTTTCTAATATAATTGTTACTTAGTTAATCATGACTTAAATGTTATCTAGGGTTTTCTTTTGACTTAATAAACTGTTTTTATACATATTTCCCAGCTTTTTGAGTCGTGATAGCCATACATCAATGGTCTTAGGAAGTGTATCATTCTGCTAAGATTTTCTATAATTTTTGTTTTCTTTTAATTATTGTTACTTTCTTCTTTATTTTTCTCAATTTATTTTCCAAAATAAAATTCAATCAAATTTATCTTCTTCTTCTTCTATTTCTTTTAATCACCTTTTAAGAAAAAGGTTTTTAAACTTTAATTTAGTTAATTAATTTGAAAGTTTACATGACGGGGAGATCATATCATATCTACTATGCTTGAGATTTCATGAGCAAATATTCAATGTGGGAGAGAGAAAAGGTTGAGAAAAATAAAAGTTCTACCCCACAAGTTTAACATAAGAATTAAATAACTAATTTTAAAATATTAAAAGAATTAGTTAAGTTGATTATTTATCACAAATACATATTAGATTTTTTAAATTATTATATTTAATCATGCGCTTCTTGAGAATATTCTTTACAATAAATAAGAATATTTTTAGAAAAAATGAGAGATAAAGTGGATTGAAATTTTATATTTAGAACTAAATCCAATCTTTTAACTAACTCTTATATTAAGGACTGAATATAGTAGATTACAAAATTGAAGAAGTAAATTTTATGTTTGAATGACAAGCGGGAGAAAAATACTGTACTATCTCTAATCCTTAATATAGAGCACTTGAAGGTTTAATTTGGTCATAAATATAATACATTAGTCTAATTTATCTTTCATATTTATCCATTTTTTCTAAAATAGTAATTATGGTGATTGCACACATTAAAAGTTTTATAATAAAGTGATTTCAATGCACATGATTAATGAGTATATTTTAGAAAAAAATACTTCTTTATTATAAATAATTAACTTACCTAATTTTTCAATATATGCAAATTAGTTATTTAGCTTTTATGCTAAGCACCAGGGTTAGTATAATTAGGTTTGAGGGCTCATAACATAATAAATTAATATTCAAATACTTGTTGAGAGATATTCTCACATTTAGTACTCAATATTGCTTCAAATAAGATTACTTCTAACAAGAGGATATTTGTGCCTGACCAGAAAAAAGATTCTATGAGCAAATTCAACCATAAAAAAGAAAAATAAAAAACACAATTCAAGCAATTCCAAACTAGTAACTAGAAAAAAGTTAAATAAATGTAAAATAAGGTTGCGTTTGAGGTCATTTTTTGAGATATCAAATTGACTTCTAACCACCAAAAGTAACTTCTGGACAAAATTTTTAATTTGGGATCATAGTGAAATAAAAGAGCTTCATGGAAAGAAGTATCTTTTACCTTGAATTCATTTTTTGTAGCTTCTCTAATATATCGCGGTGCGGTGAAAATTATACTTTTTTTCTCGCCTAAAAAGGAGTGTCATTTGCATAGGAAATGATCATGCTACCCAGATTTATTTATTATTATTTTTATTTGTTAATGTGAAAATAATAATTAAAATAAGAAGTATTTTACAACCTTTTCAATAGTACATCAAATCTATTTTTATAATTTTTACTTGAACATTTTTTCTTAAAATTATGACATTATACACATATAATATATATAATAAAATTCATGTTCTTTTGAGTTATTTTATATCTAAACTTGTTTTTTTTATTAATCTTCTAAATAAGTTTTAGCTTCTTAAAGTCAATTTAAACATAAATCATATAATATTATTGGGCTTTTATTGAATTTGATTGTTATAAAAATCAGATTAAAAAAACAAGTAACTCCTCTTACTATTAATTCAGACACACCCTAAATGATATTTTAATTATCATGCGTGAAAGAAACTATCATTTAAATATTTTAAATTTAGAACTTTAAATTTAAACTATTGAAAGATTTTACCACAGCAAAGCAACCCGTCTAAGAGAAAGAAAAATAGTGTGTATAAATAATCAAAATAAAAGATTCCATCTCCAGTACGAAAGGTTGTGTCGCCATCAAACTAAAGTATTTAAGGAAGCAAGGAAGCCACTTTCAAATATGTCAAATCTCATCACCCAGTCATTTCAAAGCTCCAAATTATAAAAACTAGAAGCCTAGTCAAAGCGATTATGTGAAGAATATTTCTAAATTAAAAAGTATTTTTGATTATTATGCCCAATCCAAGTCATTCCCGCAAGCAGTATCTACAAGTAGATGCCATACTATTAGATACTTAGGATTGGGTACGAGATACTTGCGAATTTTTGGGCTTATAATCTCCTTTTTTTTTTGTGGGTTAAAACAAATTTGTCTTAAAAAATTTTCATTGAATAGAGATAATATCTCAAACTTTTAATTAGTATAATGTCCCCCGGAAAGTTTAAAAAGTGGTGTAATATCACTTACGATAATGTTTAACATGGATTGTTAATCAGTTGAACAATTTTGTCTAGGGTTAAAGGATAGTTTTACCTTGAAAGGTTTTTTGAAAAGAATAATTGGTACTATAAATGTAACAACGATTCTTCCAGATCGGTTTACCAACCTTTTTAAATTACCATTTATAACAATAATCATGGTAAAAAAAATGAACTTAATATAACATTTGAAAATGTTACTATGGTTATAGAAGAAACTTGAATCATAAGAAAAGCTAACTATGATAAAAAAGAGTTAAACTAATTTTTGAAAACATTTATCATGGTTAAAAAAAATAAACTCATCTTTTAACGCTTATCTATGATGGAAACAAATCAAAATAAAACCTTTTAAAAGCTATTATAGATATTAGAATTTTATTACAGCAATCACATACAAATCAAGAGTAATAATGTTTCACAATAACTGGACCTTGGGCATTATGAAGCCCAACATGTCACATTCAATTACAAACCCATAATAAGACATTTTCTGAATAGTACATTTTATCACTTCCCAAAACCAACAGTACATCAATATTGTTGAAAGACATTGTGGATCCGTAGTTTACAAATACATGCGAACACTCAAAAGGCCTCTGGCCTTCTACCAACATGTAATACAATAACAGTTTATCAAAAATATATAGTTAATACAAACAGTCTCAAATAATCAAAGTATGCAAAATGAACCCTATATGGCAATATACAAATAACCATCACATAATAAAAAGACGCTATACAAAATTAACTTGATAGCTAAGCCTCTAACACCTTTCCTAATATACCAACGCTAGAGCTATCACTTGAAAATGTTAAGTCACGGGATGAGACAAAAGTCTCAATAACTAGAAATTCTACTCATCAAGCATATAAGTGTTTGAAAGGTGTCAAGTGGAACAGTTACTAAAATCACAACATTCATAGTTGTCACATGGTTACACATATATCAAAGTACAATATTTTTATTTTAATTCTACCTTATCTCTTCTGATTGAACTCATGGGCTGGTACTCACTCATGTAGCTGATAACTTAACACAACAAACTCACCGATCAAGTGATGTGAACCAACAAGAATCCACAAAGTACAAGACTGGATCATGAGTTCCCCTTCGAATCTACTAGCAGAGTGCCATATGTCCTAGAACACACGAAAAGGACTAAAGGATCAACCAGTGTATGTAACATTCTAATTTTTATCCCTAAGACTTATGTAAATCTATGAGTAAATATTTATTAATATCAATTTAACATAGGTTAAATATATATAAGCAATTGAAATATTTATGATCATATGTATATATATAACTATGTGTATATAAATCAATGAGTAAAATAAAAATGTTAAGAAGTCCCACATCAACTAAATGATAGGAAGATAGAGTTCTATAAGCTTATAAATAGGTGGTAATAGGGGAGAACTGAGAATAAGTTAAGTAATTTTCACACAAAGCTGAGACAATCTTAGTGAAGTGCCATGTGTGAGTTTGTAAACTATTGGATCAGGCTGAAATTTGGTCTTCCAGTCTGATGCATCTAACCTGTCAATTTCAATGGTTGGATTAGTGATTTGATCTTTGAGGTATGAGTTATTAGATATGCATTGAACTTCTTCTTCTTCTTTTTTTCCAATTTTGTAGATAGAACATTGAGTAGAAAATTATTATTTTTAAATTTGTTCACCATTAGATCAAGTCAAAATTTGGAGAATATATTCAAAACATCTAATACATTGTTAGATTAATAAGTAAACTTTTGTAATGAGAATAACTTAATTCTATTAAATATGTTTCTCAAAGTTCTTCAAAAATAAAAATAAAAAATGCTATAAATTGATTGTTTTCTACTTGGGTTATGAATCAATTATAATTGATGATTTTAATGATATAATCTAATAATTTAAAAATAATATAATCTAAAAACTTAGAAATTGAATCTAAATCATAGTATCTCTATTCTGACTTTAAACCTTAAAGAAATTGTACGAGCTAGAATTCTGAGTAGCAATTCGAAAACATTAGAGAGGGAGTTATTGGTTGAAATTTAATATATAGCTTATCCATAAAATATTGTAGTAATATATATTTCCAGTTGTAGATCTGAAATTTGGTTTGATGACCCCAAATTTAGGGTTTTGATTTTTGACGGGTAAGCACTTGTTAGATGCTAGGTAGCGTTTATTCCTATTTATTTCTTCTGTCAATTCCCCTATGAGGAGTTTTTAATTAAATTGAACCCTTGATGATGGATTTTGAATAATATGGACTAGAAAAATTGCTTGGAAATTGTGAAAAGGCTTTTTAGAAATTTGGAACTTACTTGATGGGATTGGTTTGTGAAAAATGAATCAATTACTTAAGAGTAGGTGGAAGCTAGGTGAATGATTTTTTTTTGGATGAAAATGAAATTACGAAATTGTGGCATACGAGTTATGTGATACGTTTCTGAAATGATATGTTTATACTTTGATTACCTGAGAATGTTATTGTATGGTATGATGTTAATTATCCAATATAATTAAGGTATGTTTTGAACCTCATATAATGCATGTTCTCATGGTAATTAAGTAGAATTGAGAAGTGTCATGGCTTTGATTAATTGGTTTAACACTCTGGGAAGTGTTTGTGATAGAGACTAATATACATATATTACCACGTGGTTTGCCCTCACAATGAGCACTATGGTTGGCTTCTTAGAGAAGCTAGTATCTCCTCATTTGTAACACTTCAAGAGTATCCTAGGACAGCATCCCTGCAAGGGCACTAGGCACTAAACCTATTGGGGTAGCATTCCTTTTTTCTGGAGGAACCCATGGCCCCGCGTGTGCTCTATCGATTTTGGCTAGTTCGCATCACACTTGTAGAAAGCTTGTGAGAGTCACCAATCACGTTATTGGGACTGAGCTCATGGGTTTAGGTCGGTAGGTACAAGGAGGATGTAAGGCAGGAATTAAATGATCAATAATGAATAGTGAATTATGATAAAAGTATGTATATCTGTCCATATTTTCTTTATCTTATATATTTTTTATATCTGTTACCTCTTATGTAATAGTACTATATTTAATGATTATTTAAACTGTTAGTTCTACCTGGCACCTTGTAAGGATGCTACTAAGTGAAGGAAGTAAGAGTTTTCATTACTAAGACAATATTCTCACCCTGTTACACACACACACACACACACACACACACAATTTTCATGTAAAAGTAGTAGAGGAGCCGCAACGTGGAACGAACGAGAGGCGTGAGGTTACCTTCACTGGTGATCATGTCTTGAATTTTGGTTATGTTTGGTCATTAATTATTTGCCACTTAAGACTTCATTATGCATCTCTTTATATTCTTCATGTTGAAACTAGTTATATGTCTTTCACTATAAATTTTCTGTTGCGAGTCCTAAGGGCCAAACATCCACAATTAAACATTTTTTAGGATTTTTTTTAGAATAAGTTAAATTAAGTTTTGTTATATTACTTGTTACAGATTGTGTTAGTCAAGTATATAGGAGGCTTTTTATAACCATGTTAAGAGAATAATCATTTCCTATCGTGGTTATGCACAATGGGCAAATAAAATTCTTTTATAACTATGATATGTTTAACTGCTAACTGATTATCTTATCCTTTTATATCATGGTTATGCAACAAAGAGTGTAAAAATCTGGAACAATTTTTATAACCCCCTTCTTTTAATTGCCATGATGACGATGTTGTTATTCTTTAATTGTGTTAAGTGTGACCAGTTTTTAGATAGAGTGTTACAATATATACCTGGAAGTGTATAACCGTATTTCCTCTTTTGTATACAATACTTCATCCCTTTATTTTTTTAAATATACCTCCCATTAAAACAATATTCACCGTCCCCTCTTATCATCACTCAATTTATTTATACAATAATTATTCATCAACAATATAACTACTTTTCACATTTTCTGCCAAAACCAACAATTCCAATTTCATTCATCAACACCAATCCACAAAATCATTTCTCAATAAAATCATGTCCCGCAAACCAAGTTTATGAAATTATAGTTCCATAGCTATATTTCAATAACATAAAGTATTTCAAGATAATTTCAACAATAATATATCACGTGGCTCAAATAGTAGCCTAATGACATTTTAACAAATTTAATGTAATCCAAAATCACTCACAACATTATACGTGAATGCATAACAAGTAAAAAACAGTTTTCTTTCACCAAGCTGTACAATATCACAATCAAACTAAACCTCGTATTCAAACCAACAATTTAGAATTAATCTACAACAATCACAAGTAACCATATATTATTAATTCACAATTAATAAAGTGATTCATAATAAACTTAAAGATTCAAAGTTCTTTTAGAGCTAACTCTTGCCATTATCACAATCCAACCATTCTAACACTAAACTTAGAATCTTAGTAGCTTAATTAATTTATTTAAATCATTCATTCACATCAAATTACTCAATTTGAGCAAAATTCTCAATTTTATACATAGGTTTCAAATCTCAAAATACCCATTTGAAATTTTCAAGCTTTATTAACAATCTAAACCAATTAAATATCAATTCTAACCCGTAATAGCATAACCCAACTTTTAAATCTCAATTCAAACCATCACATTATTATAATTTAACAAAACCTAACTAAAAAATCATACTCTTGCTCAAAACTTCATATAACTTTAGATCCAACAAAACTAAATTGATTAGACTTTTAATTTGCTTCATATAAGTCATTTAAACTCAAAAAATTTGGTAGAAACATTAGCCCATTCAAAAATCATCATAAACCATAGATTTCAACAATATCAAATTTGAGAAATCTAAGAGAAAGTGGTAAAAATAAGGTTAGGAATACTTACATTGATATTTGAAAGCTCAGATATCCTCTCATAAGCCGAAAACACCAAACCCTAGCAAAGTTCCATGAGTTCTCCTCCTAAAACCTCTTTAAAATCATGTTTGAAACTAATTTGTAGCGAACACATCAAAATTTAGTTTTATAAATTAGTTTCAAACATGTGGCGAACGTCTAACCAACATTTGGTAAACAATACAGTGAATGTTCTGTTTTGTTCACTATAGCAAATGATATAGTCAATACATTGTGTTATTTGCTTAACATCTAGCAAACGTCTAGTGAAAAACATATAAAAAGATTTAGTTTTGAAAATTCATAGCTAAATCCGTGAATCTCTAACAATTACAAACTATGCCTATTTAGAAAGCTTGAGATGTCTAATTTATAATAAAAAAATAATTAATTAAAAAAAGATCATTTGACCCTTGAAAATTCTCAATTTCAAAGAATACCAAAAAAAGTATAGAAATATTGCTCTTAGTCATCATCCTTTACATTTGTATACCTTAATTAACTTCAAGACTAAAAGATTAACCGATTTAGTTACCTAAATTCAAGCTTAATAGTTTCTAAACCTCATGAACTAAAGCCTAGAATGTTACAATAAACTTTCAAACAGAAGAAACAATTTACAACCTACTTATTTGGTCTTAAATATAAGACTCACTTTACAGTATGATTCACATTACAAAATGAGTCATATATTTAGGACTGAAGGAGTATTATCAATGTTAAAAAAAAGGAGTATTATCAATGTTAAAAAAAAAAGGGAGTTCATATTCCTATATTTTGACAGAAAACCTTGCTTGAGATTAGATTACTAGGTGCACAACTAGTTCTACCTTAAATCTTGAAATTTCTATGAATAAGCATGGGCTTGCATACACTTGTGCCCCGTTGGTATAGTGGAAGAGCTTTTGATGGAAGCGAAAGTAGAAATGAAAGTGAAAATAGAAGTGGAATTAGGATCAAAAGTGTGTTTGGTACGACAATGGAAGTAGGATATAATTTTTAATCAATATATGTATTTTTTTATGAAAAGACCAATGTACCTTTATTTTTATTATTATTATTACTATTATTAAGTAAAGATCTCCTTCACCACCACCCTCACTCTTCACCATTGGACCAATACCCATCCACTTTCATGCATTCTGTCTACCATTAACTAAAACTAGAATAGCATAATCAAATCACCCAAAACTCAAACACCATAAAAAAGAAACAGGAAATAAAAACTTCAAATCAAAATGGCAAAATCTTTGTAACCAGAACCAAAATCAAAACAGCAAAATAATCAAGAATCGCTGGTTTTGGAATCGAAATGCTCCTTCCTCTTTCTTGGATTCTACATCTATGTCCATATTTGAAAAAAGGACAGATCTAGAAGACAGAATTCAAGAACATTGGCAATTATGAACCTCAACAGCAACGATGATGGTTAGAAGATAGAAGAACTCTCGTGACAGATCTGGATCTAGAAGAAAGGACATGATTTCACAACGAACGATGGGGCCGTCATCCTCAATCAAGTTGACGCCATCTTCCATTGTCCTTGCCAGAATCGATGCCATCTTTCATCATCCTTGCATCATGAGATCAGCGAAAGGAAGATGAGATCGGGTGGTGAGTGAGGAGGAGCCATGGAGGAATAAAGAAGATGAGATTAAAGGGGATGCCAGAGGGGAAGGCCATGATCACTAGAAGTAGGTGCCGGAGGGAGACATCAGAGGGGACAAGGGAGGCGGTCATTCAAGGGGGAGAAGAAAAACATGGTTTTATTACGATGGATAAGATTGTTAATTGATAAAATAATTAAGGGTAGAATGGTCATAAAATTTTGATCCCCAGGAACCCATCTCAGTTCCATGTGGTTCCCAAGGAACCCAATTCCATCAAATTTGATGGAACCCATTTCCATTAGAAACTCACTTCATACACACCAAACAAATTAAACATGGGTTTTGCCTCCACTTCCATTTTTTTAGGCCCAGTTCCAATCTACCAAATATGGCATTAATTGTGAGTAGACTTGCCTAGACTTACCTGTGGGAAAAATTGACTAGCCTAAGTTGGGGGGACACAAGGTGGACTTGGTGAATTAAAGCAACTTGGACTAAATTAAATTTCGCTGATCATGCATGGCAGCAAGGCCACACTGCTGCTTAGTCAAATGTGTATTTTAAACACATGCCTCCGGCTTAATGAGAATTTCTTTAATATATTCTTTTCATCTCATTTACATATCATAGGGTTTCACCGATGACACATGATGGTTTTAAGGGTTGATGCCCTTATCATAAGTCGTCAAACACAAGACAAGTGCATGTATTGTTTTTAACCTATATTCTAATTTAGAAGTGTTCGATCATAATCCAACATGTTGGATCCTTCTTCTAATTTGAACATCAATAACCTAAAAACATTATGGATTCAGAAATTTATGATAACCATTACTCTTTTCAGGTAAACATTTTTGGTGAAATTGTACTTTAACCCTTAGTACTGTTAAGCTAATGGTGTTAAGTATTTCGTTGGGGCAGCAGTGCACCGTTAATTCCCTTTTTTGGTACATTAGATTTTTCAAAAAAGAATTATTACCACATAGTTTGGGCCATAAACTAACTATTAGACAACTCAAATTTTATTAAGGCTGAATATCTCTAGTATTGTTTAACACAAAAGAACACTTATAATTAAAAAATTTAAAATATTTCAGCTACCCTAATACTGAAGGATGATTATTTTTTAAAAATTAAAACAGTATAACAAATTAATATAAATATATTATCGCTAAATAAAGAACATTGTTGTTAAACATATTAAAATTAAAATTTATTATATACATAACAATGGATATCACCAAGCATGTCATAATAGTTTGTTCAACAATGCAATATATATTATTTTATTAGTAACCCATGTACTGGTAAATTGTTTTTTTTTTTTAATTTTTATCGATTATTGACTTGAATTCAAAAATGGATTTTTACTTAATTAATATATCATATGTATTTTATTCAAATTATTAACAATTTTCATACAAAGTAACCTAATTACAGTCGTATTAGAAAATTAAAAGATATGTGAGATTACAACAAATTTAATAGATTGTGGGCAAAATTATAATATTAAAAAAATTTAAGATACTGATGCATTTGAAAAATAAGATCATAGTACCGGGCCCACCCTTACCTTAAATTTGATAGTGTCATTTGTTTTCAAAATGTTTAAACAAATAATGCCCATAACTTATATACATTTCTTTTATGTTATTATGATACTTCCAAGCCATGAAATCCAGTGTGATAACAGAGTTGTCAGCCATAGAATTTTGACAACTGGTTACTGATTACTGTTCATTACAAATCGCCAAAATCATTGAACATTTTAACTAAAATATATAAGCTTCCATAATAAATCAGACCCATCAAACATATATAAAAAAGAGACAAATAAATCAATAAAAACACATCATAACATTTTTTTTTATCTATTGAAACATTTTTTTTATGAAAAAGAAAAATTATATCCATTTTTTGCTGGATGTTAATAAGCTCCAAACTAGATATATGGATCTGACCATTTAAACCGACCAATTCGATCGAGTTCTAACAATATTGAATAGTAATAACCAGATGTAGGCATAAGGTGAATATAAACTGTTACATGTAGATGTAGATGACTTTTTATAATAAGTTGTGATAATGATTTATCTATTAGAAGGTTCCAAACTAAATATATGGATCGGACCATTCGAACCAGCCAGATTGATTAAGTTCTGATTATATTGGACGGTAATAGATTGATATAAAATATGAGATGCGTATAAATTGCTAAGGTCTAATCTAATTTTGACAAATACTGAATAATATAACAGCTAGATATCTAATAATTTGATAAATTATTAGAGGCTGTGATAGTAATCATCCATAAAAGACGTAGTAGAGGATAGCAGGTTATTTTTCTAAAAAGGTTAGAATGTTTAGATCCAACACATTTTTGGGAAAATCTTGGGTTCGGTTGATTACTCAGCTAAGTCCTCCTATTATTAAAGAAGGTAATTTTTGTACTCTTGATCAACTTCCACCTCTCATGCAGGATGAGGAGGAGATTGATGATGAGAATTAGCTAAGTCCTCTTATGCTAAAGAGTCATACATTTATATCTATATCTATTTTAATACTAATTCCTATCCAGAAGATGTTTAGATAAAAACCAAATTATAATTTTAAAAATAATTTTACGATATACTGTGTGAGAGAAAAAGCACTTTTGTTAGGATCTAAACACCTCATCGTTATAAGAGCTAGTTATTGACTTTTTGATGAATACAGTTTCATTAAAAATTTCTTAGTTAAATTGGTTAAGCATAATGAATGTGTGTTGACTTTTCTAAACTATCCAAATGTGCATTGAAATTGTCTCTTGACAAGAATCTCTTACAATTAGTAGAATATTTTAAAGAAAAAAGTATAAATTTTAGAGACAATATTAATTGAGATCTTATATTTAAGATGAAATTTAATTTCAAGCTAACTCTTATATTGAAAAGATTAATGAAATTTGTTAAATTAGTTATTTGTAATAAATATGTGTTATGTTTACCAAAACATCATTATTAATCATATATATTAGCTATACCTATAGTGTTATAAAACCTTGAACATATGCAACTAATATAACAACTACTTTGAAAAATAGACAAATAAAAGAGATAAAGTGGATTATGGTTTTTATATTTAAGACTAAATTAAATATTAAACTAGCTCTCATAATGAGGGGGTGTTTAGATCCTAACAAAAGAGCTTTTCCTCCCACATATTTCGTACGTTGTAAAATTACTTTTAAAATTATGGTTTGGTTTTCATAAATATTCCCTAAAGACAGGAGTTGGTATTAAAATAGATATAGATATAAATGTATGACTCTTTAATTTGATAATCTTATGCTACCTCTGTTGCTTAATATAAGAATTAGTTAACCAATTTGTGGATATTAAGAAGATGAAATAAATAATTTTAAATATTTATATTCATCGTTTTTCTTCAAACTAATAATTTGCTTAAATTACATACTAACATATAATCTAAAGATACATATAAGTATTTTAAAGAGATAAGGTAATATACTTTAATTATGTTATTATTTAATTTTCTTAGTCACTCCAAACCAATCAATTGGATCTTATAGGTAGTAATAAGTTATGGTTTATCAATTAAAATATATACTTGTCTTGGATAAAACAACTATATATTTGTCTAATTTCGATGATCTATTTCTCACACACCCACACTTGCGCAGTTTTTAAACTTTCTAAACTAAATTAATATATCTTAAATTTAATTTTTTTAATTTTAATTTTTTTAAATATTAGATTTAAATCATAAAGGTTTTTTTTTAAAATTTAATTAATTTAATATGAGTTGGTGAATTTTTTAAATTTAGATTTTGTTTTTTCAGGGACCAAGTGACACATCACATGATGGAGGTATCTGCAGCGACCAAGGAAATGCCTAAACGTCAGCGAACCGCATTATAAAATCTCACAACATCGTAAAGAGCAATTAAAATAAAGGTACTCAAATATTATAAATTCTCAGGTGAGGTCCTTGAGTTAAATCGTATTTCATTTTGGTTCCCCAAAGGTTTTCGAAATTATTCTTGTACCCGATCACATACTTATTTCTACGTCCTCGTCCTTCGACGCCGTCGGAAATACCGAAATTGCCCAATCTCCCAAATAAAGAGTTAAAGGCCAAAGACCTCCCTCCCTCCCGACTCGACCAGCTTCTGGTGATCTCGTTGTTCACAGTACTCCCTCGCACAACCTCCTCCTCCTTCTTCCCCCCCCACACTCTCTCTCTCTCTCTCTTTCTATTTCTTTCTTTCTTCTCGTTACTCTTTTTCTCTGCCTTTCTCTGATATTGTCCATTGTTTCTCAACAAGCTAGCAAGAGAAGGTTAATTTTCCATATTTAACATGACGGTGATGACTCCTGCTCCCATCGATGTACGTTCCCTCTTCCACTCTTGGTCGCTCAGCCACACTCTATCTGCACACGAGGCACTCGTGTTTTTCTTTCGTTTTTATGGTTGAATCACTCCTGGGCTGCAATTTGCTCTTCGCCTTTTATTTAATGGCGTAAATTTGTGCTGAATGTTATTTGGGTCAATTTAATTATTCATTCGGGATTGTGGGTTTTCATAAATAGATTGTAGGTTTGATTTGTGCGACTGGAATTCACTGCAATTTTGCCTCTTGGCTGCATTTGATGCTTGGATTTTAGGGCTTTGTGGGCAATTAAAATGAGTTTGTTGTTTGATGGATCCGACCTAGTCTGATGTTCTGTCTTCCTTTACTTTGCAGCAGCAAGAGGAGGAGGAGATGCTTGTCCCACACTCGGATTTGACGGAGAATAATCATCAGCCCATGGAAGGTAATTAATGTTCTTTATCGTGATTCGTATATAATCCCGTCCTTGGTACTCTCTGTATCATCCCTTAGATGATCTAATCAAACTGCTCAGAGTTCAAGAACCTGCTTGTCCATCGTTTCGTTGTACGAGGTAGCAATAGAGATAGAGAGAGGAGTGAGTGTAAATTGATCAAAGGATTAAAGATTTCACGTCATCATTTTTCTGAGAAAAAGTGATTCTTTGTTAGTTTGTGTTTTGGAGGTCTTCTAGTTTCAATGCCGTGGTGTAATGACCTGTTCCTTTCCTGGTTTTGCTCATCTTTTGTAGCAAGCCAAGAACTTTGAGGCTCTAGATGTCTAGTTCAGTTTTGGTCACTCTATTCTTTAGTTTTCAGCTGATCACGGACATGATACTCAGTTGTTCGTTTCATTCTTTTTTTAACAAAAAATCATCAGTTGTAGCTCAACCTGAAATTGCCAACGCTGTGGAGAGTCAGCCTGTCGAAGATGCTCCATCCACAAGATTCACATGGAGAATCGAAAGCTTTTCTAGGCTGAATGCAAAGAAGCTCTATTCAGATGTATTCATTGTTGGAGGTTATAAATGGTACTATGCTTGCCTATTCGCTGAGTTGGTTGATGATATTCATTTTTTCTAACTATTCCATCCTATATGCACTTATCTTCAGTTATCATTTCAAAATCTGCCTTTTTTTTTGGTGGCAGGCGTGTGCTTATTTTTCCAAAAGGGAACAATGTGGACTATTTGTCCATGTATTTGGATGTTGCAGATTCAGCTAGTTTGCCCTATGGGTGGAGTAGATATGCACAGTTTAGTTTGGCAGTGGTTAATCAAATGCATATTAAGTACTCTGTGAGAAAAGGTAAGCTGTTCAATGGGTTATTTTTACTTGTCACAAGATGGAGAGGAGTGACTAAAAAGTAAATGCTGTGACAGTGCATCTGTTACAATTTAAGGAATGACATTTGATGCCTGGAAAACCCTCTGTTGCCCTTTGATAAAATTTTAATATGAGCCTGAATGAGTATATTGGAGTATTTTATGTCCATTCTCATAATGTTCCCTATCTTATTTTCGTGTCTATCTGTTTTTTGTTTTTTTTTTTAATTTCTTTTTTAGCAATTCTGTATGGAGATAGGCTCCATAACTTAATTTGTGTAGGTGATTTACTCAGGTTCTTGTCTGTAGACCTCTAGAAAAATCCTGATGTCCTATAAAGCTTTATGTTTTGGCTAACTATTTTTGGCTTCATCTGCTCAGTTTTTCAAATATATAATTAAAATTTATTTCTTTCTACAAATTGAGGCAGCTAATAGCATATATATTTTGCTCTTGATTTGGCTATCTTTTTATATTACGTATCCATTTGCTTGTTGTTCAGTGGCATATGAGAATTATTTTTAATTGAAAGTTTAATAACTGTCAGATTTTTGTGAAGTTAAGGCTCGAGTTTCAAGAGCAGAGTCATATGCCACTTGTTAAGCTAATAAGTGCACAGAGTTAATATGTATGATTAACTTAATTGCTTGTCACGTGGCCGTGATTCTTTTTAATGGTTTATAATCCTTTTGCCTGTGAGTTGCTTTTCCGTGGACTATCCATCAAAAGATATATTTCAGATCAGACAGAATCTAATGTCTTCCATTAAGTATTTGACTTAGCCCCTGTTCAAAATTTATTAATTGCTATGATTCTATGACGATCAATATTAGCTGCGTGGTTTTCTGAATTCTTCTGATATTGAAGTTTTTTCTGTGAATAATTTAATAATTTTTGATATCTCCTGCATCTGTTTGAATAGACATGCTGTCCAAAATAGTGCTGAATGTTCTTCATACTCATAATTTCTCATTTGTTTGCTGATGTTGGCATTTACTAATGCCCCTGTTGCAAATATTCATATTGGGCTTAGTAATCTACAGGTCTACTTTATACATCTTATTTGGCTTGTTAGTACTGCGTGCTATTTTTTTTAAATAAAAAGAAGTGAATAGAAATCTTTCACCAAAGTTTTGGATAGAGTGGAGTTTCTGATATCAGCTCATTCCACTTACACTATGCAGACACACAGCACCAATTCAATGCAAGAGAAAGTGATTGGGGTTTTACATCCTTCATGCCTCTTGGGGAGTTGTATGACCCTAGTAGAGGTTATCTTGTGAATGATATTCTTGTAGTTGAAGCGGAGGTTTTGGTCCGTAGGATTGTTGATTACTGGACGTATGACTCAAAGAAGGAGACTGGCTATGTTGGACTTAAGAACCAAGGGGCCACCTGCTATATGAATTCTCTTCTCCAAACTTTGTATCATATTCCTTATTTTAGAAAGGTTGAAACTACCTGTTGTTTTATTTGCTTTTTGCTGGTGCTCGCTTATTTGACTGCATAATAACGGGAAAGGTGGTTCCTTTATATAACATTTCAGGCTGTTTATCATATGCCCACAACAGAGAATGACATGCCTTCTGGAAGCATTCCTTTAGCTCTACAAAGTTTATTTTACAAGCTGCAGTATAGTGACACCAGTGTTGCTACAAAGGAGCTGACAAAGTCTTTTGGATGGGATACATACGACTCTTTCATGCAGCATGATGTTCAGGAACTAAATAGGGTCCTTTCTGAAAAACTTGAAGACAAAATGAAGGTATTGGAAGGCCTTTGGGATGTTCACACGTGAATATTTCTGAATGGTATTATTCTTATATTAATCATGACTTGTTTTTTCTATACTTTTTTATTTTTATCAGGGAACCGTTGTTGAGGGAACAATACAAAAGTTATTTGAAGGGCACCATATGAACTACATTGAATGCATCAATGTGGACTATAAATCGACTAGAAAGGAGTCATTTTATGGTACTTTCATATGTGTGCTCTATTTTCGTCCCCATATCTCCATGTGTATCTCATGTTGCTAATTAAATTTTGCATGTGCGTTTCAGACCTCCAGTTAGATGTCAAGGGCTGTCGTGATGTTTATGCTTCCTTTGATAAGTATGTAGAAGTTGAACGCCTTGAGGGTGACAACAAATATCATGCTGAACAATATGGTTTGCAGGTGAGTTTCAATTGTTTACCAACTGCTGAAGTGAGAGTGGAATGATGTTGGAAACTTTAATTTATTTTTGATATGAGGAAAATCTGTATTTTCTGCATAGATTTTCTTGAATATCTTTTGCTCTTTTGCTCTGTTTGATGAATTATTGCCATCCTATTAAAAAATTGTGGCTCTTGCAATTTTAGTGGCCTTACAAATTATTGAAAACTCTTTGCCCTGTGTTGTGATTGCTTTGATTTTTTTCCTTGTGAAAACTTTTGCATGTCCCGTTATTGATGTAATTTCTCTTTCTCTGGATGGCTCCAACTGTATGATATAAGTTTGACCCTTCCGCCTTTCTGAATTGTCATGTCATCTTGAATTAGTTTCTAAGACTAAACGTTTTACTTATATGGAAAGTTTTCTTTGTACACAATTTATGACAAGTCTAGTGTCGGTTTTTACAGGCACTCTGGGTAATAGGATTTGCCACTTTGAAAATATAGGAATTTTGTTAAGAAATATCTCATTAGTTTGCGATTGTCGCCTCGAGCTGCTTGGAGCTACTATTGTAATGCATTGTTCTGTTCAGTTTTATTTTATGAGCTCTACCCGGGAACTGATGTAATTTTGATGATGGTGCACTATTAATTCAGGATGCTAAGAAGGGTGTTCTATTCATTGATTTCCCCCCTGTCCTTCAGCTTCAGCTGAAAAGATTTGAATATGATTTTATGCGAGATACCATGGTAAAGGTTAGTAATCAATCAGACACACTGCTATCATTTAATTTTCTGGGAAATTGTTTGCCAGCATGTGAAGGAATTAGCACTTCAATTTCTTAATTCATTTAAATTTTTCTTCTAGTGGTCTTATGGTATGTAAATATAATATGAGAAGTGCCTTAGGTCTATAAGTGGGGGTAGTTTGTAAACATTGCTTATGCCCTCTCTTGTCAATCTCTCTCTGACTATTCCCACCCTTCTCTCGCCCCCACTCTGTTCTCCTTCATTCCTGCCTTTTCTACACAACGTCTTAATATTATTCTCCTGGTTTAAATAATGGGAATAGCCATGTGCATTGATTGTGTTACAGCTCTAGTTGCATTAACCTAATTATGTGTGGCGACGTACAATAGTATTCATTTTGTTGGTGTCATGTAGTCATTCACTAAATTCATAGCAATGTTATTGTTCATGCAAATAAGATAGTTTTTGGAGAACGCCACACCATTTAATGGCATCACAAGATATTCATGTGTGGGGAAGCGTTTGAGAAACTTCGGTGGAATTCAAAAGGTAATGTCTTGTGACATTGGAATCCACAGCGGAATTCCAGCTGGTGCAGTTTATTAGTTTATTAGTATTGATAACAGAAGATGCTTAATTGCTTCATTTTTCTTTGCTTAATGCAGCTAGGGGGCTATTAGATTTTGATTTTTCTGGTTGTCTTCTTCCTTGTTTCATGTTTGATATAGCATCTGAAACCTTATGCTATGCAACATTTGAAAATAACTTCTATGATATTGGAGAGATGTTATTCTTTTTGATATCCATGGAAGGTTGATTTTCTCTCCTTTCTCTTCATGTAGATTAATGATCGATATGAATTTCCCTTGCAACTTGATCTTGACCGAGAGAATGGCAAGTATTTATCCCCTGAGGCTGATAGGAGTGTCCGCAATCTTTACACGCTTCACAGGTATACATCAATGACATCATTATAGCTTTAGTTCTTTTATATGTCATTGCTTTATTGCTTTTTCCTGGTTAATTATCTTTTTGACTTGTTCCGTATACCTTTTTCCTTGGGGATCTTGTCGTATATTTATTCCATGCTAAGTATGCTGACTTGGGCCTTTCACTAAACATATTTACATCATAGGAAATAAGAAAGCCATGGCAAGGATGTGATACTAGAGTCGGAGAGGATGTTTAAAAACAAATTGGATGACATATTTATGGGTTTTTCTTGTTCCTAATTTTATTTGGACGTTTTTATACGCTTTATTCAAGTGTCTTTATTCTCTAGGAAATGAGTTTGTGGCTGGTACTTTGGTGCGGGGATTGATTATTCTTGGCAAAACATTGTACCTAGAATCATCTTAGGTGAAGTTATACACGAAGGAGCACTAATGATTGAGCAATTAATATAATTTTGGTGACAAATCATTTGGTATCTGGTACTAATGACTAATTCAGAGATGAGCCAAGTTGGGTTCCAATTGGGAAGAAGCTCTCTCTGAACATGCTTTTTATCATCCACAAGGCTTGAGCTTGATACCTTATTTAAGGGGTGTTCAGTCCCTTGCCATTCAACCCAATCACAATTGATCTCGAGTAATTGGTATTAAATATCACTAGTTAGCTTCTTAGGCTATGTGCTACTTCTGTTTTGGTGTTTCTGTATGCGCATGTTTGGTTTTCCCTCTGATTTTGATGATTTCTTATGCTCAAGACCTAATTCTTTTTCGTCCTTGTACAATTTCATTTTTTTCATATAAAAGAATATTTATAGTTTCTGTCAAAGCAAATTTTCAATCATCAGAAGTTTGTGGAAATGTAATGATTATTGTAATTTTTCGTTTTGTTGATGTTCCTGTTTTATAATTGTGTATGGGAAAGCGAATTATTAGTTATCAGTTAGTTAGTGGCAATAGTCTCGCCTATGGATGCCTATAAGTAAAGATAAGAATTGTACCTTGGATGATTATTGTTGACAGTTAATGACGGTGCAATATCCAATCCTCTCTGTTTTCTCCCTGTCTCTCCTATCTAGTCTCTTTTTGACTCTATTATATATGTCCATAATTGTGCTATTAGTTGTATTCATTTCTTTTTTATGTTCCTTGCTTGATGTGATTGAATTTTTTCCCAGTGTTTTAGTTCACAGCGGTGGTGTGCATGGTGGGCATTATTATGCTTTTATCAGGCCAACCCTCTCTGATCAGTGGTATGTACAAGTTTTTACACATCTGTATCATTAATTGCTTGGTAATCCTGCTCGCCTTTCATACAAATGAGATGGAGGATGGGACTATTGTTACTGTTCACATGCTGACTTCACTGTTTCCCTCTGATGTTCTTTTGGGGCTAGGAAGTTGTAGAGAAGTGTGTAAATCATATTCGATGAATACCCTTGATTATTTTCAGATTGTTATTGCAAGGCTGCATGTGCCTTGCTTAAGAATTGAAGCCACCTAGGGAGTAAAAATGATATAGTTAGTATGAGAAGAGAGTAAAGAGTGTTTGCATTCATTCCTTGTTAGACTTGGGGAAATATAATGTTAGGTGCATTTAAATGAGCATGGGTAAGCAGCGAGTGGGAGGCCATTCATTTTGTTATCTTGCATTTTTTTTTTTTTAATGACTGACCTTGTCATTTTCTGCACTTTGTGCTTGGAAGGTACAAATTTGATGATGAGAGGGTGACAAAAGAAGACATAAAACGGGCATTAGAGGAACAATATGGTGGTGAGGAGGAGGTAATTTATTTTGTTGTGGCTGGCCTTGGTCTGACGTCCTTAAACCTTTGAATATTTCTTTGTTTACGTTCAAGCATTTCTGATTTTGACAGTTACCACAGACCAATCCTGGATTCAATAACACCCCCTTTAAATTCACCAAATATTCAAATGCTTATATGCTGGTGTACATACGTGAAAGTGACAAGGACAAAATAATATGCAGTGTTGATGAGAAAGACATCGCTGAACATTTGAGGGTAAGATGCTGTTTTGATTTACAATTGGGGCCCAAAATGAACAAATTCAAGTTATATGGCAGAATTCTTGTCATTTACATGCAAATTTAAGTTCTAAAATATTCAGCCAGTTAATCATATATTTTGATATAGAAGAGCTTGCAATAGACTAACAGCTAACGCAATCAGCTTGCTCACTGATGTCAGTTAACCTTTTCCAATCATCATTTTATCTTCTTCTTGAGCTGCAATTAGATCGAATCTCAATTTATTGTTCTATGAAGTGTGAACCTATGACGCAATGGAGGATCCATTTTGTTAGTTCACAACTTGTTTTTGTGCTATATCTGTTGCTTTATTCTTGGGAAAATGATCCATTTTGTGCAATGGATTGTTGCAGGAGAGGTTGAAGAAAGAACAAGAAGAAAAGGAACACAAAAAGAAAGAAAAGGCTGAGGCTCACCTTTATACTATTATAAAGGTTCTTAGTTTTCCAACCTCGTTCTTAGTCAATAATAACTTTTTTGTGTGTTTTATATCTACCTCTAGAGTCCAGTGCTGTGAGTTTCCGAGTTAAATTAAAATTTAAATGTTACTGATTGTGAAGGAAAAAAAATCACTGATAGACTCGTTCTTAGGTGGCACGAGATGAAGATCTTGTGGAGCAGATTGGTAGGGATATATATTTTGACCTTGTAGACCATGACAAAGTGAGGAGTTTCCGTTTCCAAAAGCAGATGCCTTTCAACATGTTCAGGGTATCGTCATTAACCTTGGTCTTAAGCTCTTTTGCAAGAAGTATTCAGACTTGGCATGCCTTGCTAATTAATTTTGGTTTATTTCTGATTTTGCTTATTTAATTGCTTTGAATTGTCTTGAATCTTGATAGTAATATTTCCTTTGTAAGTGTTTCTGTTTTGTTGCATAAAGTCAAAACAGACCAAATTGCTATTCTATTGTAATATTCCTTAAGCCATTCATTTATGACGGTTTGAGGAAAATAATGCTAAAAGATTATTCGCAGACAGGGAACAGTCTTGTTGACATCCCAAGATGAAAATAACCTGGTAATATGGCTGTTGTTATCAATGTTGTAGCTTTCTTGTTGGGGCATATTATATTAATGTCATTGCAAGCTTAAATTTGGATTGAGCATCACGTATGTTTTGTGTTTCTTTTTCTTGCCTTTCTTGAGCCTTGACTTTTACGTTTCCATGCTAGTCAATGGAAATTAGTATCAGCTTTTGGATATTTTCTGTATTGGTTAACAAAGACTTGATGAATGCCGGCGAACCTAGGGAAAAGTAGGTTTTGCTTCTTACTTAAAACAAATGAGCATTGAAGTTGTTTCTGTAAGGAGAGTTTTCATATAACGCAGAGAACTAAAAAGCTGGATGCTGATGTTTTGATTGAAAGAAGATATATCATAAATTGCATGAGGCTCCGCTCTCTGCTTGTTTTTGGACAGTAGTATCTGCACAATAAATATACAATACAGGCTATAATTGTTTCCTATTCTTCATGGTGCATTTTAAGTTTGATCCTATGTTTGTTTACATTAATATTTAAAATGCAGGAGGAAATTGCTAAAGAGTTTGGCGTACCAGTGCAATTTCAGCGCTTTTGGTTATGGGCAAAGCGACAAAACCATACATATCGTCCTAACCGGCCATTGACACCTATGGAGGAGACGCAATCTGTAAAATATTCTTGCTCTAAGTCTTTCCTTATACCTTCCCTCTTTGTCACTCCCATCACGAAGTCCATATTGTGATTTGGCTTTGATCATTTACAAGATTGCTTCATA
Organism: Neltuma alba; assembly: GCF_004799145.2. Lineage (NCBI taxonomy): Eukaryota > Viridiplantae > Streptophyta > Magnoliopsida > Fabales > Fabaceae > Neltuma > Neltuma alba. The sequence goes on along the minus strand of NW_021635802.1, from coordinate 20,814 downwards.
TGTTTCTTTTACATAGATCTTTTTTTAATTATGGAGTTATTATGGTTTGAGACGGTTTTGGCAACTAAAATTTTAGACCACACCTATATGCTTTCAGTGTTATTTATTTCATTTTATGTCAAGACATGTCCATTCCGCTTGGTTTGAAACTTTGTTATTGTTGCTTTTTTTTTTTTTAAAATAAATTTATCCCTTTTCCTTCTCCAACTGTGGCTGGCTGTTTTTTTTTTTTTGCCCAAAAATGAAGCGCACTAAATTATATTATTTCCTGCTTATTGGTGGTTTTTGGATCTTATGACTGGATGAATCTTTGCTGGTTGTACTGTTAATAAGTTCAATTGCTTGTATGTCTGGGTATTTTCGGTTGCTTCTTCATTTCTGTGGGGTCCAAATGTGGATATTACTTTATCTCAGTCCATTTTACTATATTGCAGGTTGGACAATTGAGGGAGGTATCAAACAAAGTTCACAATGCTGAACTAAAGTTGTTTTTGGAAGTGGAGATGGGGCTGGTAAAATTTGAGAACTGTATATTTTTTGGTAGCATCAAGTAGTAATTTGTAGAGTCCTTTTGACAATTTTATTGTTCTCTAGGACTTACGACCCATTGTACCTCCTGAGAAGACAAAGGATGATATATTACTTTTCTTCAAGCTATATGATCCTGAAAAAGAGGAGCTACGGTAATGCATAACTTGGTTATTCTAACACTTTTTGAGGCCTAAGACTGAGTTGACTTCATATTTGTTTTCCTCTATTGGCAGTTATGTTGGAAGGCTTTTTGTTAAGGGTACTGGTAAGCCATTAGAAATCTTGAGAAAGTTGAATGAAATGGCTGGTTTTGATCCTGAGGAAGAGATAGCACTCTATGAGGTTGGTTTATATTGTGTGTGTGTGTGTGTGTTTTTTTTTTTTTTTTAAAAGTATTATGGCTGTTGTAGCTTCATATGGATCGGTTGATTCTTGCTTAACCTTGTCTTGGTCGTTAGATAGCGAACTTTTAAGGGTTCTGAAACTGATATGCTGTACTCTTTCAAGGTTGTGCTATAGTAGCGACATAGTCATGTAATATGTGCAGGGATCTTAATAATCTGTGTAATCCTATAATAATCTGACTCTGCCTATAACAGCACCCATCTATTTATATTAACAAAGGACTGAATCTAATTAAGGAATGTGGCAGAAAAAATGAAGTAGAAGTAAAACACAATTTTTTTTTTTTTTTTGCAGCTGAAAAAACACAAACTCCAATTTGCCATCTTAATGGTTCTAACGTGCAGTAGTTATGGGGTTACTACCGCTTCAGCAAGTGTGCTCCATGACCCACTAGTTCAACATCTCTTGGCAATCTTGCCTGTTTACTCCTTTTGCCGTTGGTCAGTAGTGTTCTGTTAGGATCTTCCCCTTTGAAACCAAGGCAGCACCATCCAACTAGGCCAATATAATGAGCTGCCCCAGTTGGATGGTGCTGCCTTGGTTTCCTTGTTGGGTTCTTTGGTTGATGCTTCTTTCTTGCCATCGTCCCTTTTCTCTATGATCCTGGAGTTTGATGCCTCAAGGCTTAGTGAGTGGAACCTGATTTGTGGTCTGCGATGATGATGTGAACTTTTGGGGTTGGGAAGATAGTTGAGGGCTTGCTTCAAGAGTTCACTCACATGATTCCCAGTTTGAGATGTGTGGGGCCAGTTTGATGGTGAGGTACTGGGCCCTCTCATGCCGTGGGCAAGATTTTGTTAGGCCTCTTCTGCTTTTGCTGATTTGGTTTGAGCTTTTAGTGTGTCTGCTGCCAGAAATGTTGGGAGAGAAGTTATATAAGATAATTGTTGCAGTATAAAATCAGTGGAGGAATTGTATGAGGTGAAGGTGAATGTTCATTATTAGTACTGCTAGAGCATGACCAAGTTAGATCAAGAAAGTTCTAACGTCAAAATGATAGGTGCTGACTAATCTAAGGAAGAAATTCGGAATGAAGAACTGTTAAGAGCATTTTACCAAGAGAGAAAAAGAAATATTTTCAGAGCTGTGGGTGCAAGAATCTTAAACATAATACTCTCAATTAATTCAGAAAGGAGAATCTACCAGTAGATGCACCACTGATAATCTGCCTCAAACTTTGACAGCTATCTATTTATATTAATAAAAAACTGACTCAGTAATTAAGGGCATGACAGAGATAAAATAGAAATAAAGCACATATATTCCTGTCAACTGCCTTAATAGCTGGAATGTGCGGTAGTTGTGGTGTACCTAGCTCCACCATATGTTCCATCACATTCACTTCCCTGTTAACTTGTTCACCCACTACTTTGACATGTTTTATGGTCTTGCATGCTTTCCCCTTTTGGCTGTATGTGAGTAGTGTTCTATCATTGATGCTGGCAACTTACCTGTGTATTTAAGTAATGGGGATGCAAGCATTTCAGACTCCATCTGCCAGCAGCCTGCTTCCCCAATATATATAGATAGATAGGTTGGGCTCAAAATTATTATTCTTCTTTCCCCTAAGCCTGAGCCAAGTAATAAAGAATTGACTTATTTACAACTGAACTAGCTGGTGATTTGTTACAAATAGTTGCGTTGTGCTCCACAGGAATTGATGGATATGAGTCCAGTTACAAGTTGTATGAGTTGCGATGACTACTGGATCTAATAAATGTGTGAAGAGTGATTTTGTTGTTTTTTGTTTTTGTGTGGTTCTCTGTGGTCTTTTTCGTGGGACATTGATGAATTATCGTGTGCAGGAAATTAAATTTGAGCCAAATGTCATGTGTGAACCTATTGACAAGAAACTAACATTTCGAGCAAGCCAGGTATAGTCAATTGACCTTTGGTGAGTTTTGTATGTTGTCCTGGTACATCTACTGATTTTCTTGATTTGCAGCTTGAAGATGGAGATATTATATGCTTTCAGAAAGCTTCCTTGATGGAGAGTGAACATGTCCGCTATCCAGATGTGTCTTCATATCTAGAATATGTGCACAACCGTCAGGTATTTTCTCTTTTGGGTTATATATGCAATTGTGGTTTTAAGTTTGACGTGATTTGGCCATGAATCTTGCCTAGATTCACGTTCTGCTGGCTGTGCCTTCACGTTTTTTGTTTGTACTGTTTTCCTTTCTGTGTGCGCTTGTGCTTGTTGGTGGTTTTCACTAAGAAGTCTTGATTATTAATTTATGTATCTAGTTAAAGATCGCAATCCTTTTTCTTCAGGATCTTTGAACTTTTATCTTCTGTAAATTTAGAGATGGTAAGCCAGCAACTGAAATTGTCAATCCCTATTTATGTATAGGTTGTTCACTTTCGATCTTTGGATAAACCTAAGGAAGACGACTTCTGCCTAGAGATGTAAGTAACATTGGGTTGGAATCTATTGTGTCGTATTTTAAGCATAGCATCCTTAGCTTGCACTCCATATATTGAATTCTAGGTCAAGGCTCTATACATATGATGATGTTGTGGAGAGATTAGCTCAGCAACTTGGATTGGATGATCCATCTAAAATTAGGCTAACCCCACACAACTGTTACTCCCAGCAACCAAAACCCCAGGCTATTAAGTACCGAGGGGTGGATCATTTGTCTGATATGCTGGTCCACTACAACCAGGTAGTTAGTGTTCAATCTATTGGAATATATGCTACAGAAAGACAAGGCATTTATACCTCTCTTATTGCATATTTTTTGTCAGACTTCAGATATATTATACTATGAAGTGCTTGACATCCCTCTGCCAGAATTACAAGGTTTGAAAACTCTGAAAGTTGCATTTCATCATGCCACTAAAGATGAAGTGAGTATGGCATCATGATTTTCTTCTGGTTCTCGTAATTATTTTTTCATGACAAATTGTTACGTCTCTATATTGTTGAATCAGGTTGTTATTCATACCATCAGACTTCCGAAGCAGAGCACTGTGGGTGATGTCCTTGATGATCTTAAAACAAAGGTGACTTAGTAGTTCTTTGGCTAATTACCAACAATGTACATGTAAATAATAGAGTAATGCTACCTACACAGCTTTCCTGTCACAAGTGCACACTATCCACATGCATGGCTTCATCCAACTTTAACTAGGCAAAATTTTTTTCAGGACAGCACGAACTAGGATAGAGCTCAGCGTGAATCCAATTTTGTGCAAGTGTCATTTTTCATGTAATTTTTTATTTTCAGTCCATTTACTGCTTTTAGTTTTTGCATTTTTACAGGTGGAGTTGTCTCATCCTAATGCAGAGCTTAGGTTGCTGGAAGTTTTCTATCACAAGATATACAAGGTGTGCGGTCGAACTGCTATTGGGATCTGTATGTTTGCTAGAAATATTGAAAATAGTAATTATAATAGTTAATCGGAGAATTAGGTATAGCATTACTAAATTAAATACTCTATGGTTCTCATGTTTTCTGTTGCTGATGCTGTTAACTATCTGTCTATTAAACAAAAGTGCATATTGTTCAAGCATGTTCATGTCATCGTGCATGTGTGTTTGTGCAGGTCTTTCCTCCCAGTGAAAAGATTGAGAACATCAATGACCAGTACTGGACATTGAGAGCAGAGGAGGTAAAAGTAACTACAAACATTCCTGCTGTTACGTGTGCAATGATAACACCAGATTGTTATTTTCTTCATAGAATTAACAAAAAACATGTTATTTTCTTTTAGAACTTTTAATTCTTGTATTGCAGAATATTTATTTGTTTATTACATCATGAGTGTTACAGATTCCAGAAGAGGAGAAAAATCTTGGTCCCCATGATCGCTTAATTCATGTATACCATTTCAATAAGGATACAGCTCAGAACCAAATGGTAAATGGTTCTTGCTGATTCGTTATTCTAGTGTTAATTTCTAAATATACTAATCTCTTTGATACGGCATGCTGGCATTGATTGAATTGCACAAATTCTGTACTTGTATTTCCTCTGAAATTTACAGCAAATTCAGAACTTTGGGGATCCTTTTTTCTTGGTCATACATGAAGGTGAGACTTTGGCTGATATCAAAGAGAGAATACAGAAAAAACTACAAGTTTCAGATGAGGAGTTTGCCAAGGTATTTCTGAACTTTTGGGGGTCCTTTTTTCCTTTGTTTGAATGATAGATGTTTATGGACTGGACAGTGATTAGTAAATATTAAGTTCTTTGCCTAACTGCGTATGTTTTTATTTGGCCAGTGGAAGTTTGCTTTCCTTTCTCTAGGGCGTCCAGAATATCTTCAGGACTCTGACATTGTATCCAGTCGTTTTCAGGTGCGTAATTTTCTTAACTCCAGTGTTTTATTGCTTCAATCAATATAAAATGCTTATTGGTTTTCATAAATTTATCTCTACTTGTTTTTTTTTTTTCCTTTCTAAATTGTGATGTGATAGAGAAGAGATGTTTATGGAGCTTGGGAGCAGTATCTTGGCTTGGAGCATACTGACAATGCTCCTAAAAGATACGCAGTTAACCAGGTAAGTTAGTCAATGGCAAGGGCAGATTTCATATGGAAATTATGATATTTAACTGCGCTGTGCTTGTCATCACTGTGCCTACAACGAGTTTTGATTTGCTTCATTTGAAATTTCATGGTTTTTTTGTTTCAGAGTCGACACACTTATGAGAAGCCAGTAAAGATTTATAATTAGGAAATCAATTGCCATCTTGCCTGGGATGAATTTGGCATATTCTTCTACTCCCAGGTGTTTGTAAAAACAATGGAGATATCAAAGGCTACTCTGTGTAGGCAACCAAGTGAAATCAGCATTTGAGTTGGTGACTGCAGGATTTTATGTTTATTGTGGTATTTATTCATTCTGTCAATGGAGTGGCATTACTCTTCAACACTTAGTATCTTCCCGATCGCAGCACCATGAGCTATTTATTGCTTCGGTTTTTATATGGAGGTTCTTCAAGTTTAGGGCATTGATCATCATCGTCATCGTCATCAGTGCTTTGTAACAGTACATAAGATTTTTGGATTAGCGAGTGTATACAGGGTATAGTTGGTTGACTCTATTTATCATTTTCCTTGGTTGCTTCCTGGTTTTGTTCAGCTGGAGTTGCTAGAGCCTAAGTGAGTGCTGCAAGTGGTGTAGCAGAGACAGGTTTCTGTAATCTAGAAAGGGAGACTTGACAGTCTCTTCAGAACTCTTGTTAGCATACAAATTTTTACTACTGTTCTGTCCAGTATCATTTCTTCAGTACTGAATCTGACAATTGGAAAGGGGGGAAAATAGGTTAGTTGTTTTCTTCTGATTTCTTCAGTAGAAGTATGGTATGCAGAGAATTTTTCTTTCTTCTCTTCTTTTTGTTTCCCTTTTTAACGAGTCCATAGTGTAATATTGAGCTGTAAAAATATTTTTACAGTTATATTTATATTGAATAATTTGATAGCTCAACCAAAAAAAAAGATGCCCAAAGACATTTTTATCATTTGGCAGGCATTGAAAGTAGACTTCCTCTACTTTTGACGACTCCAATTACTAATTTATTCATAGCCCACAAAACGCTGAAAATCCAGTGAATGGCCCTGCAACAGCATTGATCTGTGTCCTCACTCTATAACTAGAAGTGATATGGCTAATATTATAATTACTATTGCACTAAACGGCTAATGTTACTTGGAAGCAACAGATATTTTTATGCTTCTTTGACCCTGATTGACTTCATTGTCTTTTGATTAGTCAGTAATTTGAAGATTATCGTTAAATGTGAAGGATTTGTAATTTCTGTTGAAATTACTTCTGCTGAGCCGCTTCCATCGAGAGCTTTCTGATGAAAAGCTGTGTAGGCTCACATTTGATATGCATTATCATGCTTTACGCTTGGATGCGGCATAATTTTGTCCATACATTTAAATTAATATTTGAAAAATTTGTAGGGGCTGCATGTCAATTAATTTATTAACGAGGGATTCATCCCCAATTTTCTCAACTAAATTCTATTTTCATATAATTTAAAACCAAAGTGAATTGAGTTTAGTAATATTCTTTATATTCATTTTCCCATATTCTTATTAACTGCTGTTTTTTGGCCAACGTTTGGACAACTGATTTAGACAAAAGATGACAAATGAGGCTACACAAGGAAAGAATAAAACGTAGAATTATTGAAATTTTAACTAAAGAACATGATACTTAATTGTAATTAAAAAAATTCTCTTTTATCAAAAAATACTCCCGGTGGCCAGACGCCCAGAGGGGATTCCAATAGCCGTTAGATCGTTGAAGTCCGGCGGTTGTCCCCCAAAAAATTTGTCGACATGTTTTTCTCTCCACAAAAGTCTTTTACAGCACCTAAGATGAATGTAAAATTCCTTAAATAAATTAACTTATTTAATTATTCAATAGTTCGATTAAGATTGTCGGTAATTGAAAATAGGAATACTAAAAAATGGCTAAAATGAACCTCACTTGAAAATAGGTCAGTAATCTTATTTTCAGTTACCAAAATTCAATCCATGTTTTAAAATAAGTCAGTTCTACAAAAGTTCTAAAAAGGAAACTTTCTGAAAAGAGAGAGGCTTTGAGTCTAATTAAAACATATTGAAACCTAACAAGGGCTTTTCAATTGGGAATAGTTAAAAAAATTGAAACTTGATCAGACCCTATATATTATTTGTGAATAAATAGCATAAACTTATGTCGTTTGGACATTATACCCGCATGATATTTGAGAAGTTGAACTTAAATGAATTTATTGAACTCCCATATGTACTATTTGATATTTTAATTCTCACCCATTAAATCCCATAGTTTTAAAAAAAATAAAAAAGATCTAAGGGTTTTTTTTTGCAGCAAAAAAAGTTAGCTTGCAATACAAGTTACATAACTTTGGCTGGAGCTGTGATTCCGGACCGTCAAATATATCAATTTAATAGTCAAAACAAAGGGAAGGGGACTCTCCCAACACGCTTCTCCTCTAGGTCAGAATTCGATCCCACAATCTCCATTGAGGGATCACTGGATGCCATATGAGCTATAATACTATCACAACGGTCAAAAATTAAAACTGAGACAAAATGAGGGGGGAAAGACAGAGGATCCAAATATATTATCATGGGAACAAATAAAAAGATCAAAATTTGACTTGCTTTTGAGGCTTCAATTTTATACAATAGAGAGGACAAATGAAGGAGGACAGTGCAATGGTCCATAGACAAAGATATCAGGAACAGATGGTTATGAGATCTTATAAATTTCAGAACAGATTGGCCTCAATAAGAACAGAGAACTCACAGCTCATAGCCTTCTGGAGTATCCTGAACCTCCACATTTCTTGCAAAGTATCAATCCTATGAGATGAAAATCAAGCATTGAGATATATAAACAGATTTATATATATTTATAACTGTAAAGCTTTTCAATAGATACAACAAATAAACCAATAAAATAAAAATAATAACCCAAAAAAAAAACAGAGAATTGTTTTAAGGCGACCAAATTAATGCAAACAAATCCTATATAGTGGAAATTAAGCACTAATTCCATAATCGAACAAATGAGTAGACTACACATAACTTCACAGTGGTTTGATAAGATTACATCAATACCTCCTCCTCCTCCTCCTCCTCCTTAAAACAATAACACAAGCTTCCCATGAATTTTATTAAACCTACGCATACCCTCATTCTTTTTCTAAGGCTTACATGAACATCCCCTAACATTAGATTACGATAGCATCTCTTAAATTTTGGTGAAACTACACGTATCATCACTTAATTTTCAAAACACAGACAAACTTCTCCTAAGTCAGTATAATTTCATCAAAATTCAGGAAAACTTTTGAAAATTGTATTCTTTATTTTAAGAGAAAGTTTGTAAATTTTGAAAATAGATGAAAGGTTTGTGTGTGTTTGAAAAACTCAGGGCAGCTCTGTAATACATTTTATTTTTAGGATACTTCTATGTGAGTTTTGAAATAAAATGAGAAGTTTGTATAATCTGAGTAAAATTCACAGGATGTCTGAGTAAACTACTCTATATAATGTATTAAGCTTAGCATTTTATTAATTGAGACAAATTATTCATAATTGTATTCCAAGTTCACAGATTGACTAGAAAACTGATAATTCAATTTAGTTTCTTATGCTATAGTTTGCTTAGTCTTGTTTCCTGTTCTGTTGTTCTGGGCCGGCCGAATTGTTTGGTTGATTTGGGCTTAGCTCAGATTTTCCAGTTATGATGGGCCGGCCTTTTATGTACTCTTTTTATCTTTTTAATAAATTTGTCTTTAAATAAAAGAAAGTGCCATAATATGGTCAGAAAAAGACCTATCAACATCTCTAGTAATCAACTGCTGGTGTTCACACAACCAAAAGAAAACAGAGGTACTCATGAAGGTCGCCAAAGAGGACATACTACTAAAAATAATTCATTAATTGAAGGATGCAAATAAAGATAATTTTGGCAGGCACCCGCAAAGCATTTTAGAATCCAAAACAAAATAGTTTTGTATGTTCAAAAAGACCAGGAAGAAATACCTGCACCCTTGCATACTCTGCAGTCAATTAACCCATTACCTTGCTCCATCTTACCATTGTTGCAAAAAATGCATTTTGTTCCGCCTGCTTAACAAAAACAGTACAACAATATGTTACTTTCATCAGTATCCAAAACAGAACAAGTTCAACTTAACGAGGATTGAAGAATAAATCCAAATAATTGAGAAGCACTTGTTTTCAATGGAATAAGAAACGAATTGAGAGGACAATGAACGAAAATGAAGTAAGATTTAATATTTGATAAAAGTGGTGACTGTCTTCTTTCACAGTAACCTATCGCAATTCTGTCCATATCCATAAGCTGGACGACAGTTTTATCAAAAGGAGGTAACAGCAGAGACAGGGAAAAGAAAACGAAACAAAATGATAGCTAGGGAAAACAGCAACAACAGATCTTATTCAGCTAAATGAAGTTGACACCATAAATAAATCATATTACTCTATTAACATTTAACCTTTCAAAATAGATCATTCACTAAGAGAACCCATAAGGTAATAACTAGAAGTGGCAAAAGGGCTCCGCGGTCCATCACTGTCGATAGATAGCATTGATTTGAGACATTACAAGGAAAAATAAATTTTAGAATGAATTCAGTCAGAGTAAGTTTCCCGTTATTTGTATTCCCTACACTTCAAAAGTATGAGTTAAAAAGAATAATTCAAATGTCTTCAGCAAAGAGAAATTGGAACATCACATGTCATCAGCATCAAAATTTGAAAATTGCTCTTCATCCAGATTTTGGCGCAGATCAAAGAAGCATGGAGAGAAAACTGAAGGAGACTACAAGGGAGTCGAGGTTCAGAGCAACAATATTTCCATGTATCTAGTATACATAGACCACATAGTTCTTGGTGGTAGTCAGCTCTTACCAACATAAACAAATCCTTTGATTGTAATTAGCAATGACTTTTATTGGAAATTCATACTGCACTAATTGATGTCTAGTAAAATTTACACAACATTTGAAAACAGAAAATGCCCATTGTGAGTAACGCACAGCAATCTGAAGTCGAAATACAGAAAGATCATTACCGTTGCCGCCACAACGCTCACAAGGCACAGGATCCCCCTGTAAAATCCTTATCACATTAGCAGCAGGAGAATCAACGTTGACCCACAATGTTACCAGAAGCAGTATAAAAATAGGAAGCAACATTGAATGCGTCTATGGGTGCAATGCATGTTGCTTATGCACATTTTCCGAACGAGATATTGGAAAAAGCCTCATCATAAAGTGACTTGGAGGGAGAGAAGAAAAGAAAAGAAAGAAACCATGTGGTATCGAAAGAAGAGTAAAATCCCATTTTGCAACTCCAAAGATGAGCTCACAGTAAATGGTGCCGTAAGAGAATCTTCTGTATAACTTATTACACAACTCAAAATCTGATTCAGCTTCAATTTCATTAATAAACCGAAACTCTGTAAGGTTAAAACCGAACCGAACATCCGAGTGATAGAGTGATGCCCGTAGACTACAATGAACAGACCGAAACCAAAATAGAAGAAACAGAATGGAAACATAAAATTGTTACCTTAAAACCAAGAAACAAGGAGAGAGCAATTGCAGCGAGAACACTAACAGTGGCGAGAAGGGTCTGGGTATCGAAATTGAAAGTGGAACTACTGACACCGTTAAACAGCAAAATGGGATTGATGAGCATCAAAAGCCCATCAGGTCGCGTTGGTTGCTTCTTGGGTCTACCCTTAGAGAGGAATCGAGGCAGTGAGGATAATCGGAATTTGGAACAAAGAGACTGAGAAGATGGGGAAGAACAGGAACAGTGGAAGGAGGAGGAGGACGAGGAAGAAGATGCGGTGAGAGAGGAGAGTGGAAGAAGAGTGGGGTGAGAGAGAGAAGCCATGGCCCATGGATAAAAGAAATATAATACTCACCAGAATAAAAGAAAGAGAGAGAGAGAAGATTGTTACCGCCTGCTTCACAGCATTGGGCCATGGCGCCTCACACCCTCTAGTTTTCCCAAGGACCATTTTGGAATATCATAACTTGTAGGATAATTTCATGGAAGAAAAATTGGAGTAATTGATATTAATATTAGTATATTGCAGTTAATACAATTTTTATCCCCCAAATTTTTCCTCATCTTAGCCTTGGTCTCTCAAATTTAAAATCATAGTTTTTAATTTCTTAAGTTTCTTTCCATTCAAAATATCGATCAGTATAATTTAATAAAAATTTGAATCATTTTATTCTTTGAGGGGCCCAAAATTAATAGTTTTAAATTTGATGGACTGAAGGTAAAATTTGTGCAAATTTGAGAGAGCAAAGATATTATACTAAGTTATCAACCCTTTAATATTATTATTATATTTGATTCTAATCATAAGAACTCGTTTATAAATTATAAATGAAATTTTATAATTAAGATACAAGATAGTATAATATTATTATCTTTTGGTTGAATTACACATGATGTCCCTGTTATTTTTAAAACATAACCCCATCCTCTTAATATTTGATATGTGTGTATGTCCCTTAAATTTTTTTGGTTCTTCATCTCCTCTCGATAAAATAAAGAGGGTGTTTGTGGAAGCTTTTAAACGGTTCCAAACACTCCGTAAAACAATGTTTAAGATTGTGTTTGGTCTTCTAATTTTTACCAAATCTTTTTACTTTAAACTGTTGGTAAAGAATCAAACAAATGGTGGAGTAGAGAAAAATAAAGAAGGCAAAGAAAAATCTCATCTTTAAATCAGAGTTGTGATGAGACCAAATCTATAAGAGTGGAGTTTCCACCAAAGCCACACAAAGGGGCTGACGCTGTTGATTGAAGCAATCACTATATATTGTTATGAACAGTGAAGTCAGAGAGAAAATGAAAGTGATACTGGCTTGGCTAATAAGTGTATATATAGTTAGTTAAAGTGATACTGGCTTGATTGATTGATATTGAATTTAAAAAATTAGAAAATGGATGGAGGCTTTTAGTTTGTAATTAGAAAAATAAGTGTATATATAGTTAGTTAAAGTATATATTTAGTCTTTTATATTTATATTAAGTTTTATTTTAGTTAGTTAAGTTTTAATCTAGTCTTCCTTCAAAGCATAAAAGAAAATCTAGAAGTGCGGCTAAGCTATTTAAGTTAAACTTGTGGTGATTAGGAAAACTTTATCTGGCCATTAGTTCAATAACAAAAACACAAGCGAATCAACGTCATATTATAATATTCACTTGAAATATTTGAGCTCAAAAGAGTGATATATAACTAAAGGAGTAAACTAAACATGATATAATGTGGACACTTAAATCCCCACAGCCATAAGCATAAGCATCTTCTTATTAAAAGCAAGACAAAATTACATCACATAACAATATGTAACATGAGGTGAAAATGACGTGGACATTGCTCAATACACAAATCCAAAATACCAACGGGATTGGGTTTAACAAAAAGGGTTAGTCCTTCACAATATAACGAGCCAATATTCGAATCCTAACTGGGAGAGGTGCTTACATTTAATGCCTGACAATATCTCGAATAAGATTACTTCTAATAAGAGGATATCTATGCTTTAACGAAAAAAGAATTCCAAAATAAATATGGGCTAACCTTTACACATGAATAGGTCCAATAAACAAGCTCCCATTTCATTAATCCGTGAAGGTTGTGCAGGAGAACCACTAAGCTTTGGAGATATTTTATAAAATTATTCTAAAAAATAAATATAAATATTTTATCAATTAATATTCAAATTGGATTAAAAATATTCAAAATAAAAATAAAATAAATAATTATTATAATTATAAATATATAAATAATAGAAAATTTTTATATTTTATATTTTTATTTTATTAAATTTATTAGGGATTTAGTTGAATTGGCTATTTCTAACAAATATATGCTAGATTTCTTAAACGTCATTTTTAATGATGTGTATTGGAAGTACATTTTAATTTTGTAGGAATTTCTTAGAAGTAATAGGAATATTTTTTTAAAAAATTATAAATTTTGAAGACAAAATAGATTGAGATATTATATTTAAGATCAAATTCAACTTTCAATTAGCTTTTATATTAAAATCATGAGATAGTATATTTTATTGTCCATGCCATAATTTGTATCGATGAAACATGGTTCACCTCCCCTTTTGCAAGGATTTGTGGCAAATTTAAGAGAGAGGTTCGTACAATCTAAGCCACTATTTTCCATTATTAGACAATGATGAATATCTCTACTCGAGGGAGGCGATTGGCTTCAGCAGGGAGAGTTTTTTTTGTTTTTTGTTTTGCTAAAGCATATATATCTTTTTTATTGGAAGCAATTTTATTTAAAATATTATTAGGTATTAAATGTGAATATCTCTCTTAATAAGAATTTAAATCTTGATTGGAGAGTTCAACAATAACAACAAGAGTTAGATAATTCGTTATGGCTCCATAATCAAAGGGCCCATATTAGCTGTTTTAAGGTCCATGATTGGATTGTCATCGGTTAGATATCTATGAGGAGGCTATCTATTGCCCATAGTGCTCCCTTGTTGGTTATACATAAAGGTTAATGAGATTTCTTTCTAGAGTAGTCTGTATGATATGCAAGTATATTATCTCTTATTTTTAATATAAGAATTATTCATCTAAGTTAAGTAAATTAAGAAAATTAATTTAGTTATTTATAACAAATACATGTTAATTTTTTTTTCACAATACCCTTTTTTAACTATGTGCATTATAGCTCCCATTTAAGAAAATTTCATTACTATATGTAATTAATAAGAATATTTATAAGAAAAATTATAAATTTAGAAGAAAAAGCAGCTTTACAAGTTGATTTTTTTATAATACTTTTTTAATTATGTGCATTATAGCTGTCATTAATAAAAATTTCCCTACCACATGTAATTAATAGGAATATTGATGAGAAAAATTATAAATTTAGAAGAAAAAGTGGATTGTTGAGGTCTTATATTAAAAATTAAATAAACCCTTTATTTAATTTTTATATTTAGAATCGAATATACTATATTACAATTGATTAGGTTAATGGTGAAGGCGTCTTGAATTTTTGGACTTCCATTCTAATATTTCAAAGGCATGCACGTTGTAGAGCTTATGAAAGATGTCTATGTTCAGGCACCATGGCAATATTTGAACTCAATCCTTTACTTATTCATTAACAGCCATTCCTATATTTTCTGTTTTACTTCTTTTAATTACTACTTTCACTCCTTAATATAAGAACTAGATAACTAATTTATAAATATTAAAAAATTAGTTTAATTAGTTATTTATAATAAATGTGTATTGTCTTCTTCAAAATATTTTTGTTAATCATATACATTAGAATAAAAACCTTTTGACATGTGTAATTTCCATAAAGACTATTTGGGAGAAAAATAAATGAATATGGGAGACAAATATATTAGAGTATTATATTAAGAACTAAATCAAATTTTCAATTAATTCTTATATTATGGCTATCTTTTGTTCTTGCGATGGAGGAGGGAGGAAAGAGTGGTGCTGATGATGGAGGAAACATAAACTGTGTCTGCCATGTAACTATTGGAATTGGCTTCTCTCTTTTATTTTAATTAATTTATTTTTTCTCTTTTTTACTTTAGTTATGAATTATTCAAATTAAATTTTAGTAGTTTAAATTTATTTATACTTTTTTCATATAAATTCAAAATAATGATTTTATAAAATATTGAATTTCAACAGTTAAAATTATAATGAATGGTAAGGAAAATGAAAAAAGAGGGGTAAAAAGAGTAAAGCAAAGAAAAGAAACCAGTTCTGTGATTAAATTCGGTCACCGAGAATGAATAAGAAAAAGATGAGAATAAAAGATTGCAAAAGATAAAAATAAATCGCGTGAAATTAATGTAGACATTTTAAATTTATATTTATTTAAATAATATAAAAAACCACAACTTTTTTCAAGATTTTTAATTAGGTAAACATTGATCCGTTTCCATGCATTTCATGTCATTCCGTATATAATTATAAATACCAATTCCACTAATGATCCCTATTTTCTACTTCTCTAATCCTTAATATAGGACTTAATTGTTAAATTAATTTTGATCTTAAATATAAGACATATTTCTCATATTTATCCACTTTTCCTAAATTATCATACTCTCTCAACCATAATCAAGTAAATGAGGAGGAAGGGAGGATATTAAGAAAAATGATTATAAGTTTTAGAAAAAATTATCATATTTCTTATAATTAACTAACTTACCTAACTTTATTAATATAATCAAATTAGTTAAATAGGCCTCATATTAAATACTAGAGGAGGAGTATTGTTTTGCTTCTTCTACAATTTGCAAATTTTTTGTATAGCTTATATAATGTTTTTTTAGTAGATATTTTGAATTGATATATTTTCTGTCATTTAAAAAAAACCTTTTTCTTTGCAAATTTTTGATTACTTTATTTTTTGAGCGAATTTTTAATATTTTTTTTGTAGAATTTTTACCGTAATTCTTACATCCCAAATATGTTTGGTTTTGAAATTAAAAAAAAAAAAAAGAGATGTCCGGGTCTCGTTCATAACATGATAAGATATTATTAGAATAGGAAAGATAGACGAGACAGAAAGGCCGTCTTGTTCTAATTATCTCACAAACATTCCTAATTGAGATTCTTAAATTTATATTTATTTAAAAGCATTAACTTTGTGCATTTGCCAAGCGATCACAAACTGACACAATGAATGTAACATTCTTTGCTAAAACACAAAAGCATACAAATGAAATAAGAACGTTGAAAAACAAATAGGAAGCATAAGAAAATAAGAAAACCCAAAGATTTAGTCCAACCAAGATCTTGCCTCGATATATCTCACATTTTCATCAATAAAATTTTCAACGAGCGATTGTTCCGTATATACTTACCAGTTACCACGAAGGAAGGAGGAAAGAGTGGTGGATTCTATGATGTAAGTTGGGTCAAAGAGAAGGACATAGAAAAATGGCGGGAATATAAAGTAAACCGTGTGGGCCAGAGGAAAATGCAAAAGCAGTCACCTTTCCCGTGGTCCATGCCATCCTCACTTTTGTTGCTGGTACAATAGTCTCTGGAAAATGCTGCATTCACATTGTAAGTTGCGTCCCAAATGGGACAAAAAAAAACTAATACTCTTTTTATAGTAAACATAAAATCTATTTTATGATATAAATTATATTACAAAATAAGTCTTATATTTAAAATCAGAAAAAAAAATATACACATAGAGACGCACTTATATGAATTTAAACACATCCCTTTCGGGAAGACGAGGAGTGAGTGGCTGCCTCTTATCTGATCTTACGCGCAAAATATGTTTTTTTCTTTAAAGAAGACAAAAACGGTATGCTTTTCAAGGAAGAGAAGAAGAAGACTTAATGGTAATGGATGAATTAATACGTATACTTTTGACGGGGCCCGCATCCATTAAATAAGTTTAAAGGATTCCATCACTTTAAAGCATCTTCCCCACTAAGTCAGGCAAGTCACAATTCATCAAAGAGGACACTACTGCTATTGTTACCTCATCTTCTTCCTTCTTCTCATGCATCAGATCATCCCTGTATACCTTCCAAGAACTTGAGTAAGTAACTTTCGCTCTTTATTTACTTCATTCGTTTCAGAATTTGAATCGGGTTTCTTTGTTTCTCTTCATTCTTGTTTCGCCTAGTTTCGCTTTCATCAGGGTTTCCATATTCAGAGCATAAGACACACCCCTTCCAACTATATTTGTACTCTCTGTCGCGTGTGTAGCCAATCTAAATTGTTTGGTTCGTTTTGATATATATTTATTTTTGAATAATGGTCTAGTTGGTTCGTATAATTGTTTTGGAATCTATCTATGAAGTCGTTTGCTCAGATCCTACCATGAAAACCCTTCACCAATAATTCACTCCCGTGCTGGCCCTGAATCTCCAACTATGAGTTCCATCTGATGGAAGATGCTATATTCTTCCAAATTTCACAAAGTAATCCATATCCACGAAAATTGACACTATCAAACAAGGAGAAAGAGGCTATTTGATTATATGGAAATGTCAAGAATAAGGGGAAGAGAGAATCCCATAAAAAGAAGCTTGAAATTACTAAATTTAAATCAAGTTTGGTTCTCATACTTTCTAATAGGTTTTGACATCAATTGATTTGCAAGTAACAACAAATTTTTGTTAGAAATTCCTTATTCAGGATCTTTAAGAACAAGAACATTTACAAAGTTGGTCCTTGACCATAATTTTCTTCCTTTCTTTAATGCATTGTCATGCCCATATCATACCACAAGGAAAAGTCTTTGCAGGTGTTTATAGTTTTTCAATTTTTATTCCAAGCTTAAATGCGAGCACTACTACAAAAAAAAACATTAATGGTAGTTAAAATGAGTTTTTACAATGGTTTGAGAGCAACCATTCTATGCTATCGAGCGCGTGACAAAAGTTTTTTTGTTTAGTCTAAAGTTATCCTGTTGACCAGGGAACGATCGGACGAGAACAAAGTCTCAAAGGAAAGGGTCTAAAAATCAATTAACCAATAATCTCTCACTAGTTAACAGCATTCTGATGGAGCAAACGTATATTCTTTTTTTCGCCGAATAGCACCATTTAGCTTCACCTTTAGCCACCAGATCGAAGCCACTGAGATTTAATAAAGATAAAATCAAAGACTCAGATCTGATAAAATCAAATACGCAGATCTGATAAAAATCAAATCTCTTCAAACCCAGATTAAACATCATATTTTTAACCAAAGAAAATAATCATATCAAACCACAAAAACTATGAAATCTATAGAAAGAATGGAGGTGAAAAACTCACAAATAAGAATGAAGAGGATGAGGCGATGGCTGATGGCAACAGAGATAGTGACGGTGATGGAAGAACATGGTGGAGATGATAGAAGCAAAGGATAAACGTCAACAAAGGTATGAGGAGGGAGGGAGAAAATTGAGTGAAGACGGTAATAGGAGATTATGAGCTCTAACTCTGAAAAGTAAAAACTATCGCATGATGGATTTTAAATTTTGATAGATTTTTACAACGGTTATTTAAAAAACCGCTGTCAAAAGTATTTTTATGGTGGTATTAAAAAAATCACCGTTAAAAGTATTTTTTACTGCGGTTTTTAAGAAAACCGCCATAAAAAAATATGCTTATAATTACAGAAATACCACCGTCATATTTTTTATAGTGTTTTTTCTAATAATGCCATAAATTAGCGTCATAAAAGCTCTTTTTGTAGTAGTGGAGTAATAATAATAATTTGACATGAAATGAACTATGGTCCCATTTGGCGTAAAGTATTGGGAATGAGATGTGAGAATTAGAATTGAGATTTAGAAAATACATTAAAAGATTGTTTAACGTGAGTGATTGATTGTTATGTAAGATTGGACAAATCCATGTGGGTGAGAAATTAGGGAATCTGATGTGAGGATTGCTTGCTACTTAAGATTTGGCGCATGTAGGTGGGACTGGGTGGTATTCCTGATTCCATATGGGTTGCCTCTTCTATATGCAGCAAACAATTACTCACATTAAACACGTTTTAATGCATTTTCTCAGTTTCAATTCCAATTCTTATCTCTTGTTTTTAATATTTCATATAAAACGGGACCAATGTGTTTTTATTAGTAAGGGAACATTTCAAATTTCTCCTCATATAAGTTTTTATCTGTTATTTCTTAACTGTACGTAATTTCCAATTTCATACCATCTGATTAACTAATAATGGTGTCAGTTTTCGTTCTTTTTTTCCTTTCAAAAGACGGTCTTCTTGTACAATTCTCAAAGTTTGTTATGCTTAAAAACAATTAATTTATTTTCATGGTCCTTGCATGATTAGGGTCCACATGTTTCGAGTTAATAGAAAAGGAAGAAACTAAAGATGTCTTGACTAAACTTTTACCCCAGTCTTGGATTCCAATGCTTTTTGAAGACGAGAAGATTCAGTCAACTCCCTCTAAACCAACTATTCTCCAACAGCCCCCAGAAGATTATGAAACTTCATTCCACCTTTTTGACCAAAGTGAATTAAATGTATGGGTGCAAAGACCATAATGCTCTTGCATTATTACTACTACTACTACTATTGTTAGTCTTTAAAAAAGATCAACCACCGTCGGAGTTCTAACCTTCAACAATCGGCCGTTAGAGTGTCATTGGCTGGTCAACAGCTGGAGCTCTAACCTCTGACAGCTAGCATTGAAGTGCCAGTGGCTGGTTAGAGCTCTAGTGCTAGAGAATTTTATTTTTGAAAATATTGGTCAAGGGGAAATTTGAACCCGTGATCCTTTGGTATACGAAAAAGATTATGACAACCAAGCCATCAATCCATTTAGTCATATAATGTAAGAGAAATATATATAACAAAACAAATACAAGTGTTCAACTATGAATGAACAACTAAAATAAGACAATTTACAACACAAATTAGACAAATTTACACAAAGTATAAGGGAATTTATAACTCTATTTGTGGTTCAATGGAGAGAAAAGTTAAATGTTAAGGATTGCATGAACAACTGAAATAAAATAATCTACGCTACAAATTAGGTGATTTACAAGAGGCATACGAGAATTCACACTCCATTTGAGGTACTGGGGAGAGAAAATTAAGTGTTAAATTGCATAAACAAATAAAATAAGATGATTTGCAATGAAAATTGGTGTTGCCCCACTCTTTAATTAACTTTATAGATGATAATTAAGGTGGAGTACAGAGCCAATCATATTAATAAAATTTACCCTTAGTATTTTAGTTGTCAAGCTTAAGTTGTGCTTCGTCAATCCAATTAATTCCAATCCAAACAATTGAAATTTATAAGGAAAAGAAATACGTACATAAAATTTAAAATGCAAGCAATAAAGAAATAAAATGCTTCGATCGTTAGAGCATTAAGGGGTTCACAATTATTTCTTTAACTAACTACAAATCAACTAGGCCATTCACAAGAACCTATTTTGTCTAATTTTTGTGTTAATTATCTTGTATGTTGTTAAGAATTTCCATAACCTCACATAAATCGCCTAATGTGTATTGTAAATTGCCCTATCGTTAGTTATTCATGCAACCCTTGGAATTTAACTTTTCTCTCCACAGAACCTCAATTAGAGTTGTGAATTCTTGTGTACCTCTTATAAACACCTACTTTGTGTTGTAAATTGCCTTCTGTCAGTTGTTCATGAAATTCTTGACATTTAACTTTTCTCTCTATAGAACCTCAATAGAGTTGTGAGTTCCCGTATACATATGTGAATTGCCGAATTTGTATTGTAAATCACTTTATTTTAGTTATTCATGCAACCCTTGACATTTAACCCATAACAAGGGATAATGGTCTTTTCACCATAACATTTACTTTCATTTTGG